>NC_091825.1:91192500-91292500 GCF_038994185.2 Dermacentor albipictus
ATTGCGAGCATGAGGCGGCTTGAGACGCTTAGCGCCTTTCAATTTTATTTGGCCACCTCCTCTCCGGAGCGGTGACGGCGCGATGGCGCGTCGCCGGAGCGCCGGCTCGATAGCGGCGGATCGCAGTGTGTGCTGCCCAATCTGAAAGGCCGAACCGCCTCCATTCGGCACTGCGTGTTCTGTATGTGGTTGCCTGTTGTTTAAATCAGCTGCGCTCGAAGACCGCACTACCAAGAAGCGTAATCGTCGGCCAATTTTTTTATTCAGTGCCCGCTTATTCAGTTGCCTTGGCATGGCGCCACCTGGTATCGCGACACGCCGACTCTCTTCTCCGACACCAGGCCCCTTCCTGCTCCAGCGCTCGCTTCCCTCGCGGGGACAAACCTAATATGGCCGCTTCCACAGACGGGCATGAACGCTTGCGCATAAAAGTCGGGTCACGTATGGAATGTATGGCGTACCGCGTACGAAGCAAGAAACGAGAGTCAGAACACGTGCTGAGCGACTGGATGGAGCGAATCACGAGCCGCAGCGACTGAATTACCCTGCGAAGCCTCAAATCAGATGTGAACGATGTGTACCGAGCAGCCGCTTCGGCTGGTGCTTTTCTCTAGCGGGTGACGGGAGGTTTCCTATGTTTGCTGCGACGTGAGCCTAATTTGTAGGCTAACGGGTGAACTAGTTGTATTTTGTGTTCACTTTCATGCGCGGCCTTCTGGACCAGGTTAGCCTCGCTTCCATAATATATGTTTTCAAGGAACACGGTGAAAAACACATGCAGTGTTAGAGGTCACCTTGTTCAACTGAGCGTATTGAGTTCATGCTATCTTATTGTTAAATGGCCGGATTTTATCACCGACCCCACCAAATGTTATTTTTAACATGCGTTACCGTGGTAAAAATTTAGACCATCGGGGTACGCAACCCATAGAAATCATTCTTCTGACACGACAAGATATTTCTCAGAATTCCACATCAGGCATTGCAAGCATACTCGCCTAAAGATGGTGTTTTTGATTGATGAAGACGCATAATAGGAATGATAACCAAAAGCCCTTAACCACATTTAAATACCAGCATTTCTTAAAGTCTTTCGGCGGAAGAACTTTGCTGTAAGAACTTCGTCGATGCGTCATGCGACGTCTCTGAGAAATTTTGTGATTATATCTTAAACTGTCGACGCAATCTTAAGCACGAACTGACCACAACGCAGTTGTTCACCACGGCACATATTAAAACACTTAAGCCATTTGCGCCCTTATATCGGCAGTTTATGAATTATTTGTCTTTGTACTTCGTACGAGTTTACAAGTATTGTGATTTCAATACCCCGAAACACCCTCAGCGGTGGGGTAGCGGCCATGGTGCTGCGCTGCGAAACACAAGATCGCGGGATCTAATCCAGCATGCGGCGGCCAAAATGCGAAAACGCCCGTGCACCATGCATCAAGGGTACGATAAAAATTTCATGGTGGTAAAAATTATACTGGAGTCCCCGATTACGGCGTGGCTCGTAATCTAATAGTGGTTCTCTCATTTAAAACCCCAGAATTAAATTCAATTTATTGCACTGAACAATTAACTGAAACACAAATACAAATTGGACAGCTTAACCCGTTATGGTTGCCATTCCTGAAATGTTTATTCAGTCTTAGCGGATCATTCAGGACATTTTCATTATTCAATAAACCAAACATCTATTCCACCTGCACACTGAGAACAGACAGCCGCTAGAAAGGCTAAATTTGAGCAAACAAACTTGCGTGCGTTCGAACAATCCGTTTGCGCACAATGATGTAGAGAGTTCATTGTCTTCATCCATGAGGGGCTGCCACCTGCAACGTCCAAGACCCCACTTGGAATGCTGATTACTGCTGCTTTATATTTTGGCGACATTACGGGGCGCAAACTCATCGAAGCATTTGACTAGTAACGTTCACTCGTACTCCTTCTATTTTGACGTTCACTGTCAACGCTTTTCTTCCAGTGCTTCTCAACTATTCTTTTCCTGTCACCTGCTGCTTCAAGCATCCGTAACTTCACAGTTTAAATGTGCAAATAGCATGAGCTGTGATGCGAGCACCTATACTGCCTACTATTGCTTCCGAAGTATGTGCGCAGACGTACGTCACCACTCTTGTGGTCAGCGTCAGGAATGCTACTAACCTTTAATAAGTAAAAAAAAAACGCGCAAATTATGCAATAGCTAATGGGCTTGCTGGTGGTTCTCACACGTTGTATACCACACCGTGCGAAAATAAATGATTTTGGTTCATTTATCAGCGGGCCGTCCAGGAGGCCCACGAAGCGGCGACTAGGCAAGGCCTGTACGTCCCGACGTGGGATCCTTGAGCCCGGGTCATCGATCTCCAGGATGCTCAATAAAAGTTTTTACCAACCAACCAAATTTATAAGCAGTCGCGTTAGTTAGATCACCAGTGGCACGCGGTGGGCGTTCCTATCAGCCGTAATGTGAGCACCACGTCACTGCTACGTCAGCGGCGGTCACGAGCCAAGGCGATGGTGCCTATTTTCTCCAAGCAACCACGTGGACCCATTTACCTGACTGTTTTTTTTTCTTTGGGAATAGCACTCTTTGCCTGAAAAACTGTTTGTGTGCTTTGGTGCTCTTGCTTGAAACTATATTTCTTGAACGGGCCTCAGCGTGCCGCTATGTAATCATTCAGACGTGTCTCATACTCAATGTTTTGTACTAATATAACTCATTTGGAACGAAACAGCACAAATTCTTTGATATAACATCCTACAGTATCAGATACAATTTTGTTACATTGTTCCTTCTTCAACAGACCTTGTTGTTTGTGCATCTCACTGGGATAAAGTAGGTTATGAAGCACAGTAGGCGTGATAACCCTGTACAGATCTAAAGATGCGGGACCTAGTCTGACAATTACAGCTGACAACTTCAATGGGTTTACCTAGGCTGATTGTATATGCACTGGAAAACAGTTCACGTCATTGCTAGATTGAGTGAATGATCGCAATATTTGCACCATTCCTCTCCTGTTATTGTTGTGGATTTGACGTTCTTTTTGCTAATGGAACTAATTGCCTGTTTATTATTTATTGTTGCTCTCCTGTGTCATGGCTTTGTAGGACCATGGGCTAGGAATTGATAAATCACTATGTATTTGACTTAAGTGAATGCTACTATCTCTCGGTATCTGGAGCTTGCGAACCACAAGCAATGCGTTTAAAATAGGATGAACTAGTAAACAAAAAAAATAACTGATCCATGTAGCTGCCAATGGCGTAGAACACTTTGACTCCGCTCATTCCATCCTCGGTCATGTACTACTTCACAGGTATTCTTGTTGACGTCAAAGAATAAATCTCAGGTACAATTTCAAGATTTCGAGCATGCTGTGAAAACTTCTATCTCTCGAGTGGAACTACAACATATATGGCGGGTATAAAGTGCGTTACAAAATGCCACAGCGTACATAGGTGAGCGAATCATCATATCAATTACAGATTATGCATTCAAACCACTTATTTACCTTCAACCTATCCGGACACTGTTATACACTTGCTGAGCTCACAAAAAGAAAGGTGATAAACACTTTTGCCCACAAATCCATTTGTACACGGTGCGCGGACATGAATAGAGACACCAGATATCGGTTCCCTACCGGCAATTTTTTTTTCCTACGCTGAAATATAATCGGGATACGGAGATTTTCTCAACACGAGAACCATTAAACAAATAGCACTGAGTGAGGCACTGATCCACACATTTTCTGAACTCCCAAATTAAGTACTGCGTTTCATATCCACTCAGTGGTTTTTACAGTCCACAAAAGAAAACTTCTACAGAGAAAGGGCACAAACCATGAGCAGTCACTTCAGCGCTTCACGCCAAGACACACGAAGCGAGCGTAAGAACCGGACTCGTTGTTTTAAGGCTGACATGACCCGTACAGCCTACGAATGAAACAAGATTCACGAAGCGAAATAAAAGTCTAAAATATGACATCAGTATCGGACAACAAAGACCAACGGATAAAACTGAAACCAGCATAAGATGAGGCATGATTAAGATATATATACATATGACGTGTGAAAATATTACCATTACATTGTATGTGTAAAGGTGCCGTACCACCTGTAGCGGTAATGTTTTCGGTGAAGAGCCGCGCGCTTCAATTGTAAATTTCATGTGAGGGAGAGGCGAAGAGCAGGGCCTGCCATCTTATCATAAAATTGTCGTTGTGCAGGCGAAGATTATTCTCGATGTGGGGAATGATGATGTTTTTGTACCCTGACGACCTTAAGTTTGTTATGCTCTCTGCGTCGCATGATCTTCGTGGCCCCACCGAAAGAAACTGATATCGCACAGTAATTGCGGGCGATACCAATGTCGCGTGTACACAGTTCATATGGCATGAGCTCATCCCCAGAGAATGGCGCCGACGCAGGGAAAGATCTCGTCACCGTACAAAGCTGGATTCACCTGGGAGCAACCCAACGTTCAATCGTCCATACACACAAGATAGCGTTTCATTACGAACACGGAGCACGCCAGAGCACTAAGCACTGTTCTTTGTGATCACAGTTCCTGGGACGCGTATCGCGTTGAGCAAAAAAAAAAAAAAAACACGACCCCCTCGCCCCCGTCTTGCATTTCTATTTGTATCCAACTCGCGGCAAATGTCAGTGTACGTTGCACGTCTTCTGCTCTCTGAGCTAAGTCCACAACCTGACACAGCTGGATTCGATGGATGAGCGCCGGGGCTGGCGACGTTATTGTGATTAGGTGAGGTTACACTCCTTCGTCGGCTATCACACGGACTCGTCGACTCTTAATCGCGTATGCGGGGACCGCTTCCACTTGGACTTGGTGGCCGTTGGCGTCGCTGGTAGGAGCGGCCTGGCGCTGGAGTTGGAACTTCGCACATCTTTCGTGCCTCTGTGTCCATTACGAATGGGGAGCGTCTTCATCTCTTCCAGCACGGGCTGAGACACCTGAAACAGTGAGCAAAACAAAAACTGAATATTAGTATGTGGAACAACTGCAGCTGCGTTTGACCTTTCAGGCGCAACGTCAATAAGAAATCACAAAATACATTCCCGACAAAACATGAAGTACGTCCAGTATTATTATTTTAGTTGTGAAGAGAACATTTCTGGGCCTACTTTGTACCGTTAAAGGTGGGCGAATAAAATTTGGGCCCCCTGGAGTTATGTTACGTGCGCCTAAATCTGAGTACACGGGTGTTTTCGCATTTCACCCCCAACAAAATGCGGCCTCCGTTTCCGGGATTCGAACTGCGATAAAGATAAGTCCTCACAACTTGAGGCGATGACATGGTACAGCGAAGAGCAGAGCTAGTTCGTACGACACCGTTATAACTACGCTATTATGAGGTTAAGATGCACGCGAATACAAAGGAACACAGGAGTACAGAAATTAGAGCAGATGTACACTCTGAGCTCAAACCCGCCGCGGTAGCTAGCGACCGTGATGTTACGCTGCTATAGGCTCGAGGTCGTGACTCAACTCCCAGCCGGGGTGGCCGCATTTCCATGGGGGCTACGCAGCAAGGCCATCGGTTCAGTGAAGTGTCCTTCGTCGTCTTGGTGATGTTAATGCTGTTTTACGTGCCATTTTATCCGACGCGACCTTCTGCATAATGTGCCAATAGGTCCACTAGATCATGCCATTAAGTCAAATTAGACCAAAACATTACGTACCGAAGATGAAATAGGCATCTCGTGGATACACCAAAAAGGGGGAAAAAAACATTCCAAGTGAGGACGTTAGTCATTTTGCCGTGTGCTTCTCTGGGCGCTTTACTACCCCTTCGCATATAACCCTCCTTAGTGATTCCACGATACGGTACTCAGAGCAGGCGATGCCCTAAATGTCACTGTAGTAAAAACGGCTGCTTAATTTTGCTAGGAAGTGCTTTCTGTGAAGTACGCTGTGACGTGAATGATCGCCTTCAGTCGTTACCTACTTAGTGGCGATACTGAAACTGACTTGGGCCGGTCGCGCCACGAAGTGCCAGAACAGTAAATGAAATCGCAAACGACATCTTAGTAGTTATCACGGGACAGTCTGTCACTAACCAAAAAATAGCGTGCAGACCATAAGAAACTTGCTAAACTTCTTGCAGCTGACGACACAGCCACGACCAGTGAACGCTGGCGTGGCAAGCACGCGATAGGACACTGAGCGCTAGGTCCTGCAGCTCCCGACAAAAGGCGGCTGACACCTGAAAAGCACCCGAAATCGTTGACGCAAGGACTTTGCTAGTGCTTCGAGACGGCTGGCACTTGCGTCACATCGCCTATAACAACTCGCTGATGAGTTCGCGTTGATTAGGTAGCCTGTTCTTGCGGTTGGATTCATAGTTCAAGGCCTATTCCACATTTATATACGAGTGAAACGCTGATGCGCATATATAAGACAGCTGTTGCAATGACATGAATGAAAGTTTTGAACTTGAAAGAAAGTTTTGCAAGTGTCGAACTTCAGCGAAAGCATAGAAGGTAATTTTTTTTTATACCTTACTTGTCATAAAACCGGCCTACGTCGGCAAGCCTAAAAAAGTTGAAATACGAAGTTTAGGCATTCAACACTCTATATTAAAACCTGACAGTGCAGTTCTAAACAGGCTGTGTTAGAGCATCTAAACGAGAGAAACTTCATATATGAGCTTTAGCCCCATTTAACAATGTTTACAAGCTTTTTGCAAAAGTGCTACTCGCAAATGAGTGGTGGCTGTAGTATACAATAAGAAGCGGCCGCTCACCTTTTCAACGCATGACTGGCTTCCACGTAGTGGGATTAGCGCACAATTTCGCAGTGAGTAGCACACAACGCCCGCCGCTCTTTTCTTCCCAAAGGTGTTCTGTGACAAGAAAAAAAAAGCTCATATAGATTATTTACTCTCACAAACAGTGCATAAAGTAAAGCGAGAATCTATATGTGTGACGAGACCTCCTCAATGCACCCAACGATGATTACGATACATCAAGAATAATGACGATAGCACGTAATTGATTGAAAATTAAATGAAAAATTAAGAACAGAAATAAAGAAACATAATAAATACGAGACCCCACCTGAAAGGGTAGAGGAACAGTAAACAGAGCAAGTTTCTGTGCCATAAGGGGAACGAAATGAGAAGGCGAAGTACGGCAGGCAAAGAAAACTCAAATCTAGCTTTTGCACATCGATGCAGCGACCGAGGGACAGCTACTTGCCTATCAGTTAATAAGCTTTTAACTGAGAGTTTATTTTCTTTTGAGCATTACTGAATGAGTAGTACTGTAATTTTCCTTGATCTCTGCTGTTGTGCAAGCAGTTTTTCATTACAAATTTGTACACGACATTCGTGTCAGAATTGCTGGCCGAGAAACAGGCCTAAGAGGGCAATATTAATCAGTGGTGCCTCTGTCTCAGGGGTGACGAAGCCAGGAGCACTGTACATTATTATTATTATTATTATTATTATTATTATTATTATTATTATTATTATTATTATTATTATTATTATTCATACATTATACACTTGAGAGGAAGGGAGTGCGAGGGAGGAACAGGCGGGCAACTGGCACAGGAAGGATCCGTTCACAGGCATGAAAGCAGCGACAAAGCACCATACCGTAGCGTGCACATGCAGGCGTGCTTCGAGAGTTATTATGTGCTCTTTTCCCGCGCGTTTTTTTTTGTTTTTCTTTGATAACGTTAGGTTGACAACTAAGAGTGATCCTTTTCCCTTCTATCTGCCTTGATAAATGACCGCCAGCACCGAGCAGCTCGAGTTTACTCATGTGGCTTTCTTTTAGTTAAGATTTCTAATAAGGAGAAGCTTCTGTAGTGCAATAAGTTCGCTTGGTGAAAATTTACCTCTTAGCGCACTACGGCAGCCTTGCTGCGGTCAAGCTAGGGAAACGATGGAAAGGGGGCAGCATGTTTTATTAGAACGTGAAGATATCTGCCCAGCGGTCGATTTAGGCACCACTGGCCTCCTTGAAGCGCTCGTGTTCAGCGAGAGCAGTGGGAAAGTAAACATGTCCGCAGTGGAGATTAGTAACAGGCGATTGGAAGATTGGTGGAAGAAACGTACGGAAACGACAAACAACGGAGGCGTACAAAAACAAAGTTCACAATAGGGGTTCAGAAACTTTGGTTATGCGAATTCATCGCAGGATTTTTTTCCCTTCTTTTTCTTCTTCTTTAACGTAGGTAGGACATTAGGCATTAAAATAACAAGTGCTTGGTGGCACAACCCACCGCCTCGTTCAAAAGGAGATGTTCATAGCATCCATTTATTTATCCATCCATCCATCCATCGGTCCGTCCGTCCGTCCGTCCCTCCCTCCCTCCATTCATCCATCCATCAATCCATCCATCCATCCATCCATCCATCCATCCGTCCGTCCGTCCGTCCGTCCGTCCGTCCGTCCGTCCGTCCGTCCGTCCGTCCGTCCGTCCGTCCCGTCCATCCATCCGTCCATCCGTCCGTCCGTCCGTCCGTCCGTCCGTCCGTCCGTCCGTCCGTCCGTCCCGTCCATCCATCCATCCATCCGTCCGTCCATCCGTCCATCCGTCCGTCCATCCAACCATCCATCCATCCATCCATCCATCCATCCATCCATCCATCCATCCATCCATCCATCCATCCATCCATCCATCCATCCATATCCGTCCGTCCGTCCGCCATCCATCCGTCTGTCCGTCCGTCCGTCCGTCCGTCCATCCATCCATCCGTCCGTCCGTCCATCCATCCATCCATCCATTCATATCCATCCGTCTGTACATCCATCCATCCAACCATCCATCCATCCGTCCGTCCGTCCGTCCGTCCGTCCGTCCGTCCGTCCATCCATCCATCCATCCATCCATCCATCCATCCATCCATCCATCCATCCATCCATCCATCCATCCACCCGTTCGTTCGTTCATTCGTTCGTTCTTACATCCATCCATCCATCCATCCATCCATCCATCCATCCATGCATCCGTTCGTCTGTCCATCCGTCCGTCCTTTCATACGTCCGTCCGCCCGTCTATGCCTCCATCCATCCATCTATCCGTTTGTCCGTTCGTTCGTCCGTCCGTCCATCCAACCAATCAACCGTCCGTCCATCCATCCATCCATCCATCCATCCATCCATCCATCCATCCATCCATCCATCCATCCATCCATCCATCCATCCATCCATCCATCCATCCATCCATCCATCCATCCATCCATCCATCTATCGTTACTGGGAGCAAACTAAACACTGTCAGAACCAGCATTACTCTGGCAAGGATTTACGACATGTCCTTAGATTTCCAGCCGTGAAGACTTCTTCAAGCGGCACTTCAAATCGACTTATTTGACCAAATAATACTCAACCTAGTAACACTCTTCTCCAGCATATCTCAACGTTTGTATCTTTCTATCTGAATCTCCTTACACACTGTCTCATATCGTTCATCAATTTAGTTTTCTTTTTCCCCATATTTTCTGTCATAGCTTTGTTACCAAATAGCCATAATGACAAGCTCACATGAAGGAACAAAAAATTTGGAAGACGCTTCAGCTTCGCCTTTAAGAGTGGAAGGCGACAGCGTTCAAAGATCCCTGACTGCTTCGCATGCTTCCCGGGAACTGTAGCGTGTGTAATCATAATGTTTAACTGGAAATGTCTGTCGCGAACGCTACGCATGAAGGCGAGCTTTGTGGTAGAACGGGTGGAACCACAGCCTCTTGCATGGGCAGCGATGCTGCAGAGGCGAGCCCCAGCTGGAGTTATTGCAAAGAACTGGGCGCGCCGCTGCGTGGCCCCCCAAGACACCCATCGCGCCAGCGCGCGCAGAATGGTGGACGCCGCGGCCGGTCTGTGAACGGCGCGGCCGGTTTGTGTGTGTGAAGGGGTTCCTTTGAGTTTTCACGCCACAGAATTATGTTTTCTCGTATAGTCAGATTACAATCCGAGAGCTATCATGTCTGCAGGTTTCGTGCAAGTCGTAGTTTAGTTTAAATGAGCCTAAAAAGCTTATTATTTATTATTATTATTTAGGTCCGTAAATTTTTTGCATCACATGGAAGGCCTGGATATACGTGGTTCGAAAATTTGTGTGTGCAATGTCCGACGCTAAATGCAAGACGCCGGTGCCGGTATTTCTGCGACACGGGCTCCTTAACACTCTGGCGTTAAAACGGGCAGGAACGAAGCACAGCAGGTTACTCAAGTATGTAATCATGGGTCGTCACAAACAATATGAGTTAACATTACAGCACTAGTCTCTCTTCCTTTTTTTATAGGTCATGTTGAAATACACATTGCCGCATCTATAAAAAAGTATCTTCTCTTACCCTCTGTTGTTTCTCCCTACGCAACCAGATCTGAAGTGGTGCGATCGTTAGTGGCGCGTATTTTTAGAAGCGTATGGCAAATACGATTGCTGCGTGTTCCAGCGTAGCTTTTCAAAGCCGCTTTAAGGTTATCCTCTTCGACTGACTATGGATTGCTGTAGCCAAGCAGCGTTACTTGACTTTATAATGAATTACTGATGAGTAAAGTACGGGCTCTTACATCTGACAGCGAAGTGACTAGCGTCTTCTTTTGACCTCGCATCGTGGGCAGCGATGACCACGACTGGCCGGACTGCCCGGACTGCCGGTCTGAAGGAACGCGTTCGCATTGGCGCAAGTTCCCAAGGAACCTGTTCAGCTGCTGCTTGAACATCCGTGTGGTGAGTGTGTACAGGACGGGGTTCAGCGCCGAGTTCACCGGCAGGAGGAACACTGCGACCCATGCGTACAGCGTCTCGTCGATCTTTGTTCCTGCAAGGCACGTGAACGAATTAAAAGATCATGAGACGAAAGCTGGAGCAAAACAAAAATATCAGATGAACTTAGCTCTGCGAATTGCAGTAAGGCAGGACGTTTGGGTAGTTGGATGAGTGCATACTTCAAATCAGTGCGGATGAGGACCGAAAAGCGATGCAAAGGACGCACGCAGCGAGACTGCTATGTAAGAACTGAAGCCTATACTGCTTCCATTCGTGTTGCCGTCGTCTTCCTTGGTTGGTGATTTAAAGTGTGTAGCTCTGATGGCATTCGAACTATCTGACTAAGGTGAACATTTTGGCGTGCGCGTGAGACCGCACTGTGTATTACATAGTGTCCCAGCTAACTTTAGCCAGAGCTTAAAATATGCAAATGCCACGTAGCTGAACCGAACAAAGGTAATGTTGTTTGCAGACGCATGGAGATACTCAAACCATTTTTTTTTCATTCCGCCTAGTTAGACAATTAGTGAGAAACTCCTGATACAGCTTTCTGTTCCTCAATGCGTGCTACATAAAACTGTTTTTTCGAGCGTGAAAGAAGCCCGCTAAGGTACACGCAAGGTGCCTCGGGCGGCCAGTCGCACGCCAATTTTGCGTGCATTTGTGGGCTTCACTCACGCTCGTAAAAAACACTTTTATGTACCACGTATTGAGGAACAGAAAGCTGTATCAGTAGGTTTTCATGTCGGTCTGCAATATTCTAATGGAGACCTTTCATCTAATTATCATATTTGAGAAGTTCATTAATTAAGATGAATTATCTCATTAGGCGGAATAAAGAACATAATTTGAACAACTACAAGCGACGGCAAACAACATTACCTTGGTTCTGTCCAGCTATGTGGCCTTCGAATATCTTTAAACTCTGACTGAAGTTAGCTGGGACACCTTGTATATATCCCTGATCCGCGAAGATCCCTGACTCGTCTCATTACCACACTATGTGTCACGGTTTCTTGATGAAATCACTCGCTGCGTCTTCCCTGTCTACATAGAACTTAAAGCCTGCATCAAGCTAGATGTTGAATGTTCCATGTCTACACGTCCTTAGCTCTAGATTGAACTTTCTATCTGTGCATATGGAACGTGATGAAAAGCTACAAATTTTGGCGCATTAAAAAGACAACAAAGACAGACAGATAGGTCGAGCTCTTTAATAAACGACCCCTCTGCAATACAAAAAAAAAGAACTTTTGCCATACTAGGAATCTTGACAAGCCAAAAAAGACACAAGAATAAAAAAATAATGGTAAGCGACCGTAGCCTTTGACGCTGGTGTCTCTTTGTGACACTCGCACCTCGGCGTTGGTGTTCTTTAGCTTTTTAGGCGAGCGTAACGCACGAACCGAACTCGAGGACGTCATAGCCTCCGCGTTGATTAATTAATTATGGTCCCATTAGGTGTCATGCCACCATATTGTGTTCTACGTTTTTAGTGAAATGATTACTTCCTCTTTCTACTTCCGGGTTTCCAGGAATTCCGCCAAAGTCGTGCAGACGTGGCAGGTCTCTAAGGATTCGGTCACCCGCCGTGTTTGCTCAGTGACTATAGTGATAGGCTGCTGAGCACGAAGTCGCGGGATCGATTCCCTTCAATGGAGGCGAAGTGTGAAAACACCCATGTACATAGATTTAGGTGTACGTTAAAGAACCCCAAGTGGTCGAAATTTCCGGATTCCTGCACTACGGCGTGCCTCATAATCAGAAAGTGGTTATGGCACGTAAAAACCCCATAATTTAATTACGATGCTTTGGAGCGTGGTAATCAGTGATTTCTCATTAATTATTCTAGGCACTTCAGTAACTCAACTTATGCCCTGATTTCATATCTATAATGAAACCCAGAAATGTGGTGGTGTGCCATTTCTTGACTTATTTTCAATTTCATCCCTGGTCGTCTCCGTGATATCTAATTAATTTTCATTATTCCAGAGTCTTCAGTAACTGAACTTGTAGCTAGACTTGTGCTCTGATATCATATCTATATTGAAACTAATGAATGTTGTATTTTTCTTGTACATTTTTTTTTATTCGTTTTAAATATCCCCCCGTCGCCTCAGTTTCTTCTAGATTATCATAATTATTTCAGACATTTTATTAACTCAACTTATGCTTTGATATCGTAACTACAATAAAACCCATGAAATTTGTATTGTACTACTTGTTCTATGTTTGTCTCATGTATTTTGAATTCCTTCCCTGGTTGTCTCAGGAGGTGAACCGGAAGTGCTATGCAAGAAGCAATAGTGTCAATCGATGCTCGGGCCACAAAAAAAAAAAAAACGGTAGCGATGCCATCATCAAGTTTATGTACCTGCTCACCGTAATGCCATACACTTTGATGGTGACCGCTAGGTCACAGTTTCTTTCAAAGCGAAAGCCTTAGGGGTGTATGTCGGCGGTGGCCTTGACGAAACAACGCCGTGACGAAAAATGTTCTACGCCACAAACAGTGAAAGGGGCGCAAGAAAAACGCTAGGATTGACGTCACATTTCTCAGGGAGGTTCCTTTAGGCAAAATTAATTAGAGACTTTCAAAACAAAATTTGACACATTTCTAATTGGGTGGTAATCGAGCACGCTTCCCTGAAGCCACGGCTGATCCACGGTTCTCGCTTACTAAAGGCCTGCCTAGTGCGTGCTCGATTGCCCAGGTCACGTCGCAGCCATATCGCTGACTATGGCGTGCGTCACTGGGTAGCGCACGTGACAGCGCGGTAAGAGGCGATCGGAGGATTGGTGGAAGAAAAGTAGGGAAACGACAAAAAGCGGAGACGTACAAAAGCACAGTTCGAAACAGGGGATCAGAAAATTTGGGTGGGGTAGTTGATAGTGTTTTTTTATCTTTTTTTTGTTTAACCTAGGTAGGACATTAGACAGTATAATAGCAGGAGCTTGGTTGCGCAACTCACCGCTCCGTGCCAAAGGGGACGCTCATAACATCCATCCATCCAGGAGGGGGCGTCACGTGACGAGTGTGTAAAATGAGTGCGTTGATGACGTTCCGAGGTCTACAAACGGTATTATGCTTACGCATTCCCACACGTAAACACTCTTAAGTGTCTGCCGAGTATTTACTTTGCTGTCGCGCCAGCTGTCGTTGCGAAGAAAATTGGGCGCTCGCGCTCTGCGCAATGACGTCACAGTCGGAGCCGTGGCGGCGTGCGATGGAGGAGCGTGCAGGCTCTTGCGGCCCGCGTGGGCAACCGCGCAAGTACGCCACTGCGGAAGGAGCGCGTGCTGCTGCGCCTTGCCGCGGAGGTCGCCTAAGTGCAACACGTGTGCTTCCCGTCGCGGCTCGTTAGGTCTTTCAAGAAGTCTAGCCGAGATTGTATGACTTAACGCATTATCAATGTGTAGATCACAAGTCTAACCCCGATTGTATAAGTTCATGTATTACCAAATATGCAGCAAGCTTTCGTCGTCTTGTGTTTCAAGAGTGTGACACCGGCCGAACTTTTTTTTTGCGCGTAAGCATGAATTTCATTGTATTTTAAAGGGAGTCTTGGGCCATATGTACATATCTTAACGCATTTTTGCGGCATCACGACTACCAGAAAATACAAAAACAAAGAAAAAGAATCAATGCGTTGATTTCTGTGTCGTCTCACTGCATCGCCATCAACTTCAGAAAGTGGAATGTTTGTCACCATATTCCTTTCTTGTAATCAAACTCTTACTGTAACATTACTGAAAATGCAGTTTGTCGGAGTGCTTATTAGTATAATGTAGTTCTATGTTTATCTTACGGACCACGACAACTCGAAATATTCCCTCTTGCCCTTGATGTCCCAGAAGTTTCCTCGATTCTGCGCGAACAAAGAAGAAGAAAAAAGGAAGACAGCCACGTGATGCCTACACACGTACCGGCTATGGCGATGATCTTAATGAAGACGATTGGCATCCAGCAGAAGAAGTCAGTGCCTACGATGAAGGAAAACCGCTTGGCTATGGCTCGGTCCTGCAGCTGCTGCGTGGAGCGCAGCCCCACTTTTGAATGCGTGATAGTGACGAACATGGTGAGGTAAGCGTAGGCGATGAACGCGAACGCCACGCTGTTCACGATACAGAACACGAACGCTGAGTACTCCCAGCCTGTAAACGGATGGAAAAAAACGACATCGTACTCCATCCTGCCTTCGCACATTGCTGTGTGTGTGTGTGTTTCTCTTTTCTTTCTTCCTCCTTTTTTTTTTTTACGGCGATACTGTTATTGCGAGTAAAAGCGTTAAAAAAGCGTTCGTATATACCTGTTTCTACAGTTTTATATATTTCGAGGACATGCGGGGAACGCTAGGGGTGGTGTGCGAAGACAAATGTTTTATTGTGTGTGTCAACTGGGGGCTAGATGAAAATTGCTAAACCCTCGTTTCTGACCCGCTTAGATGCGTTACTTGAAATGCTTTGAAAATTTGCCCGCTCCCTTGACGCACCAAAAGCGGCAGAAATTTCATATTTAGAGTGAATAGGGAGAATCGTATGCAATACGTGTACTGAAATATTGAGCAGTCTAATTTAATTATGTGCTTAGAAAATAACTGTTGAATGCTCGTCTCCTCTATATTTGCATGCATTATACGAGGCATGTAGCTTGCTTTCGCGGTCTCATTTAAAACACATAAAACACTCTCGCGTTCAAAAAGTTCAAAAAGCATTTATCACTGCATTTCCGGCAAGCACGCGCCATTTCAGATTGGCGCGAGTCTCGCTCACCCTTCGAATCCGGGTCGTGGATGTGCAGAGGCAGGCAGACGCCGTTGCTGCCGTAGAATTCCTCACCGTAGTAGTCAGGTCGCATCATGGGCACCGCGGCAAGCAGCAGGGCCACGAGCCATACACCGAGCATGCAGAGCCAGGCGAAGCGGAACGTGCGCCGTTTCAGTGACAGAGGGTACGTGATGGACGCGAACCGGTCGACCGTGATCACAGTCAGGGTGAACACCGACGCCTCGCTGCTGACCTGCGGGGCCACGGGTGGCGTAGGAGGCAAAGCGAAAAGTGGAAAGTTGGGCGAGGTGATCAACGTTCAGATTTGATACAGCGCAAGCAGGACGAGAACAGGGAAGTGAAAAGGACAAAACTTCTTTCGGTCACGGTCAGTGGCGTAGCAACAGGGGGGGCCGGGGGGCCGTGGGCTCCGGGTGCAAGGGGCCAGTTTGGGGGGGGGGGTGTCATATACGTCTGAAGACACCCCTCTCTCTGCCGGCTACACCCGGGGGGGAGTGACAGAAGACTTAAGGGCCCCGGGTGCCAGACGACCTAGCTACGCCACCGGTCACGGTGAAAAAACAAGAAAATAAACGCGTTTCGTAGCCGGTGCGGCTTTCTTGGTCACACTCAATATCGAAAACCCTGTGAGACACCACTTACACCAAGAGTGACGCTGCTAAATCCTCCGGCGCTGCCGTGGCTATCGAAAAAAAAACGTTATTTAAAGGTGTCCCGAACCACTTTTCATCGATTGTGAGAAATGCATTTGACGCTAACAGAGACGATTTCCGAAATACTTTGCCGCATGAGAGTACACTTCAATGCGTTTAGCACATACGGAACTCAATGCGAAGCGAAGTCTGCCAAGGAGCGGTCAGCCAGGAGTGGTCAGGAGTGAGCGCGCGATGGCACGCGTACGGCTGGTCTGAGCTTAAGTTTCGCGCGGTTCCGGGCTAGTTGAGTGTTCAAAACTCATTGAAATGAGCAAGACCCGGAAGCTATGACACGGACAGGCAGTGTGGCCAAAGCTTCATTCCTACACTGCGGGCGACGCTAAACGTTAGCAGACAACAGTCGGCGATAGTACGATAATCGTACTTATTGAAGTAAGTAATTCCTATTAAAGAATGTAATTTCTTATTATTGCCTGCGTTAATAAATATACCCAGTAACAGTAGGAGGAAGCGCTTTGATCCAAAGAGCCTTCTTGACTGATGTCAGCTTTTGGCCTAGTAGCTGCGTATAGAAATCTGCTATATGACGAAATATAGCTGCCGGAGAAGAGTGAGTAGAAGGCTTCTGTTGAAAAGAGAGCGATCGAGAGAAAGCTGACTTCACGGTCCGCTTGCGAGCTCCACGCGACGCACACGACCGGCAAATGTGGATGAGATGTTCTCAGCAGCCTGCGTTATCCGCGGAGGGAGTTTTTTCACCAAGCCCGGTTTCCTCAGGACTCTCTTAATTATGAACAGTAGTGGTTCCACATTACGGCAAGTTGCGTTTAGTGCAAGAAGAATAGAATAGAATACCTTTATTTCCATCTACTTGATGGAGGAGGCTGCAAGTAAAGCGGCTCCAGTAGGCAGCTTGACGAGGCCCGCAGCCCCCTCTACAGAATATTCGGCAACAGCATACATGCAAGCACATATGCATCATACATACATATATACACATACACATATACATATGTATACATATATATATATATACACATACTCGTATATACTCTCATGAACCCACATACTCGCATTTACACATGCACACCCATATCCATACAGAGCCACTGGTGATTAAACAAGAATACTTAGGGTAGCTTGTGTGGTTCTCGTGGTGAATACAAATGAGACAAGAATACGCCGCTGAACATTATATACACACATATATATACAAATACATGCATTCATATACCCGTATATGCATACACATTCGTATGCATACCTACACACACACATATATACAGAAGCATATATACACACTTCATATGCATACTAGCCGAGAGGATGTACACTCAACCAGTAATTTAAAAATCATGCATATACAAGTCTCTCAGTTGTTGGGCCGTTATTTGGGTGATATCAACGCCTAGATTATTATATTTATTTAGAAGCATTGGCATTGTGTGTGACAGCTTCTCCCTTAGATAATTTGTTCTGGGTGTGACGACCCGCCATATCTCTTTATGACGGGTAACATAAAATTTGTCATTAAGTTCAAGGTTAGAAAGTTCTCGTAGAAAGGAGAAGTTCAGTTTTACTTCCCGCCTAAATGCAGTTGTTAACTTGTACTGGTATAACTTTAACACAGAAATTATGATGGCTTCCTGAATTAAGTTTATAGTATGGGAGTTGTAGGGGACATTAAAGAGTAGCCGAACAAACTTCTTTTGCAAGACAAGTAGTTTATGCAAATTAACAAAGGTAGTTGTACCCCATACCAATAAGCAATAATAGAGGTACGAATAAAAAAGCGAGTTATAAATGAGAAGTTTAACTTTAAACGGCAATAGTGATTTACATTTCCACGTCATGCCAATGACCCTAGATAACTGGATTGTGACTGCGTCAATGTGTTCGTCCCAGAGCATATTACTCGAAAAAGTTACGCCGAGAGTTCTCATACTAGTAACCATTTCTATCGTTTTTTCCCCGTACATAATGTTAATATTTGAATTCACTGGCTTATTTTTGGGCCTAAAGAGCACAGCTTTGGTTTTGTTTGTATTTATTTCCAATTGGTTCATTATTGACCAGTCCCTCAGCTTAGAGAGCATGAGGTTCGTTTCATACTCTATATCTGTACAGTTTGTCCCTGAAACAAATATACTGGCGTCATCAGCATACAGGACATATTTCGCGTTTAGGTAAATATTAGTTACATCATTGATATAGGCGTTAAAAAGAAGGGGCCCCAAGACACTTCTCTGGGGAAGTCCTTTTGAAATAGGCTTCATACTTGAACAATGCATATCTATCTGAACAAATTGCTGCCTGCTTGCTAGGTAAGATTTAATTAGTGCTAAAGAGTGACCTCGAATACCATAGCTATAAAGTTTTTCAGTCAATGTTAAATGGTGAATATTATCAAATGCTTTGCTAAAATCCACATAGACGCCAAGCACAAGCCTTCTTTCTTCGAACTGGGATAAGATGAATTCCTTTTGTTCCAACAGTGCATATTCGGTGGACTTAAGCTTTCTGAAGACGAATTGGGCAGGTGATATTATATTGTTCTTCTCGAAAAAATTATGAAATTGGCGATGTAAGATTTTTTCCAGGCCCTTAGAAAAGATGGGCAATATGGATATAGGCCTATAATTTTGGATGTCATTTCTGTCTTCCTTTTTAAATAAAACACTCACTTTAGCGAGTTGCACTCTTTTCGGAAAAGTTGCACTGGACAAACATAAATTAATAATATATGTAAGGTACGGTGTGACATTATGTAACACGTACTTTATCGGTCTAATTTGCATGCCTTCAAAATCACACGCGGAACTATTTCGCAGTGACGTGAAAGCAGAGAAAACTTCATGTTCAGAGACAGGCTCAAGAAATAATGAGAAGGGGCTAGCAACAGGCTTCAACTTAAGCAATGTCCTAGATGAACTGTTTTGATTGTTGCTAACAAAGTGATCATTAAACATAGTGGCGAGAAGGATGCCAGATATCTCATTGCCATTTATGTTTAGTTTTTCTATACGAGAATGCGATTTATTACGATTAAGGACAGTATTTAACCTTTTCCATAAGAAGTCAGGTTTTGGTGCAGAGCACTCAAATTCAGACTGAATGTGTCGCACTCTACTTAGTTTTATTTCTTTATTCAGTTTATTTTGATAAGTTTTGAATTGTTTCAGTGTATCTGGGTCCTTATTTTGAATAAATTTATGATACAATTCGTTCTTGCAATGTATTTTTGCAAGCAGTTCAGGCGTTATCCACGGTTTACGAATTTTTTTGCCTAAGGTAATTCTTTTTTCGGGAAAGTGGTACTTGTATATACCAGAAATTATATCTATGAACTTTGTATATGCCTCTTCAGCGTTCGCGATATGACCGATAACTTCCAGGTCACAGGTTAACATCTGAGTTCAAAAAGCCTCAAGGTTGGCTGCTGTGATTGGCTGATAAGTGAAGCATCTCACATCCCTCTTGTCTCGAAAACTATGTTTAGGTATCATAATAAATATTGGAATGTTGTCGCTTATGTCGTATGACAGCACACCGGCGGTTATGTTGTCGTTTTGCATATTTGTTATGAATAAGTCGAGTAGAGTTTCACTGCTGTCTGTAATTCGGGTTGGCGAAGCAATCAGATTTTCAAAACCATTTGACGTTATTATAGTGATCATTTCTTTCTGGCACGTGGAATTTACAGACAGATCTATGTTAAAATCACCACCAGATATCAAGAACAAGTTATTCGCGGAAACAAAACGCAGAAACTGCTCATAGAAACAGAAAAAGCTAGGAAGGCTGCCATTTGGGGGCCTATAACAAACAGAGAACACGTATTTGCCAGCACGTGCCGGAAGTATTTCGAAGTCGTCACATACACTACAAAACGATGGAAGCAATTCGCGATTCATTGCATCTTTCAATAGCAACATAACACCGCCCCCTCGACGATTTGGACGATTTAAAAAATGACAGTGATAAGGAGCAAAGCTAAGTTCGTCGCGGTCATCTTTGAACCACGTCTCCGTGACCATGATGACGTCGAACAAAAAGGAAAAACTGGAGATGAAATCCGCGATATCTGTTAGTTTAGTGCAGAGAGAGCGCGCATTCAAGTGCAGGCATTTCAAGAAATTTTTATGTTCGGTTATACCAGCTGCATCTAATTCTTGCGGAAGAAAATATCTGTGTTGTGTCATACTGGACATTTAACAAAGCAATGTGCAATCATGAAAGTACAAACTAAGCGGGAAGGTCATGTGCATTTCGTATCACAAGTGCTCGGTCGCGATCTGCCCGCCTCAGAAATACCTTGCCATTTCGGTGCCACGCGTAACGATACCCTTTTTCTTTGGCCCATTCTTTCACCATACCAAGTAAGTGCCTATTGTGACTGGTCAAGTGTTCTAGTACGAAGACACTGGAGTTACTTTCCTTTAATTTATGTCTGTTCACAAACCACTGATCTCGTGCCATTTGCCTTGTGATCCTAACGATCACACCGGGGATCTTGCCAGGCCTTGCTGGAAGGCGATGTATGGCACTAACGTCTAGTTCCGTGAGTTAGGGAACCTCCATCATGTTAGCAACACTGTTCACTTTGTTTAGAAGATTTTCTTCCTCAGAGACAGGAATTCCATGAAATTCTAAATTTTGCCTTCGATTCCTCCATTCCAGTTCATGTAGCTCCAGTTGTATTTGAACAGTCTCGCCAGCTGTGTCTTTGGATTTTTGTTCTAGCATGTCAACTCTTTTCCGAAGTTCCTTTGTTTCCCGCTCTTGTGTGGCCACCCGTTCAAGAACTTCGTCGTATTTCTCTGACATCATTTGAACTGATTCTTCAATTTTGGATACTGTTTCTTTAAGGGGCATAAGTTCGTCAAGCTTTCGGTTAATGCTGAGCAACAGGGATCTAATGCCCGTAATCTCATCGTCACTGGTTGCAACTTTTTGGCCTTCTTTCGCGTTCTTCGAGGCCTTACAGGTGAGACACGACCACTTTTGTCTAGCAGACGCTGATTTGCTCTTGTACTGCTTTTCTGTGAGGCCAGAGCAATCTCCCATGTGAAATCGGTGCTCGCAGTCTGCGCATACTATCTCTGCCTCAGTAGGTTCAAACTCGGCCCCGCAGGAAGAGCAACAAATTTCTTTCGTTGTCATTGCTACGTATGCAACTTAATACATTTCTACAAAAATACAAGAAGAAGGAAGGGCATAGAGGCAGACATGTAATACATAAGCACTGGTAGTAGTCTAATGGCAGCGGCAGCAGCAGCAATAGTATATACTCAGAAGACAGCCGTACAGAAAAGTACCAACCTGCAAAAAGCAGAGCACAGGCTTAAATTCGGTGTTTCCGAATCTCACGCAGGCTGTAATCTCACGCAAATTCTGTTTGGCCAAGTGACATTGCTGCGATGAACTTTCTAGAGAGAGTGGAGTCCTCGGCAACTCAATACTACTGGATATCTAACCCTAAGGCACTTCGACCGATAAATCTATATTGCGTAATTTCCGGGCGGGACGCTCATTGTCAATTGATCAAGAGTACTCAACGAAAAAATGTCTCCGTCTCCAACCAACGCTTTGACAAGGAGATCAGTCCTCGTCAGGACTGATGTCAAGCCTCCAGCCTGAGACATCCCTTGTTCAACCGCTGTTGATGATTTCTCCTCTACATCTTCCTGCGAACATTTGTCCTGTTTACGTTGCCAGCTGGGTGCTTGACGTTCAGACGTGCTTGAAGCATCATCGAAACCCATTGAAGGCTCACCGCAGCATTTTCCTTTGTAGGTAGCAACGACAATAATAGTCCGTAGCATGTTTTCCAAGAGCGGAAGATAATCCTAAAGTCAGGGGTTTTAGCATCACGAAGCTACACAATGGGATATGAGGGACGCCCTATATTGGAAGGCTCCGAATGAATGTTGACCACCTGGTGCTATCTAAAGTTCACTCAAGCGCGGTATGCACCAGCATTTTTGCATTCCGTCATAGCAAAATGAAAATCCTGGATAGGTTTCCATTATGATCAATGAACAAAGTGTAGTAATGTTGCGAATGTATCCTTTCTTTAGCATACTATTTCCAGGAATGAAATCGTGAGGCAGCTCTAAGTAAGAGGAAAGAAATATGTCCGACATATATATAGTGTATCAGTCTATGCTAGCCGCGCGCACAATTTCCTGAAAGCTTGCTGCGAAAGCAAATGTATTCAAACTGCATCCTAGAGCCTCTTTTTCGTGCTACAGCTAATGCGTTAGAAAACCTGACGTGAAGGAGGGCGATACAATATCTTTATATGACAAAAATGTTTGGTTTTTGGCTATAAATTTTCAATTCTGTGCACCTTCCTGCGTTTCAATTTTTTCTTGATTCGTTATGCATATTAGGTAAAAAGTGCCGTTCTTTGTTGATCATGCTCCCCTCTTACGTAATACCCCATCAGAGGCCTTTATGGGTAAAATAGATCGAAGCCTTCGAAGTAATAGATCGAAGTAACATCGAAGCCTTGCAGAACCGTGCTGCGCGATTTATATTTTCAGATTATTCACGTTACACCAGCGTCACCTCGTTAAAGAATAAAGCTGACTTGTACAACTTAGCACTTCGCCGTAAAATGTCTCACCTAACATTTTTCCATAAGCTTTATCACCATCCATCACTTCACGATGATGTCTTTCAGTCACCAACAGTTATTTTTCCACGCCGTGACCATCCATACAAAGTCAATCGCATTAACTGCCAGTCATCCCGTTATGCATATTCATTCTTACCACGCACAATAACTGAATGGAACGCCTTACCATTAGTCATTGCCACGGAACCAGACATTTAATTTGCTCACGAGTTGTCGACTAATCATATTATTATTCTTTTTTGGGACTTCTACAGTGTTTTCGATGTTTGTTGGTGTTTTTCATTGCAGTTGTCTTATGTTCTCCTAATGTGTACTAATGTTTTCTCTGTAATAATTGCGACCTGATTATCTTGTATATTACCTATGTTTCACTGTATTATTACTTCTGTTACACTCTCTTGTTTTTAGTATGTAAAAACTATGACCAGTGCTTGTGATTGCCCCCCCCCCCCCATTTAATACCCTCGTAATGAGGGCCTTTGGGGGTATTTTGAATAAATAAATAAATAAATTACGATGACGACGAGACTAGCTCCCGATTCCATGCCTACGCTGTTCAGGAAAAGCGCGCTCACCGTTGACAGGAAACCCGAGACGCTGCAACCAACCGAGCGTCGCCAGCGGAGGTCGTGGCGAATGTACTCCCCTCGGAAGGCCACGTCGTGCGAGGCGATGACGAATAGGTAGACGCCCATGATGAGGTCGGCCAGCGCCAGGTTCTTGATGTAAAACGAGTGCACCGCGTTGGGCTCACGCAGCACCAACCTCCCGACGAGCACGAGAAGGTTGCCGAGGCAGGCAACCAGCGCCACCACCCACACGGCCACGCGGAGGACCACGCTGTCCAAGAGGTGCGCCAGGCTGCTGATGCCGTCTCCGCGTGGTTCACAGACCCGAACGTGCAGCGCGGAAGAGCAGAGGCTGAAGTCGCTGAAGTAGCTGCGCCATTGAGATGAAACCGGATAGGGAAAAAAGATAGAGGGGAGCGGGGTAGGGACGAACGTGAGATGAATTTCTACATAAAAATATATAGACTTTAGACACTAGAATAGAACTGATTTTATTACCGGTTAATACTGGCACACTAACACAGTCAAGATCTCAGTGACATTCTTTGCACTTTTTATATAACTGTTGACGTTGAATAGGAATGATATTTTCTTCTTATACATATAAGTTTGTTTGTTTGTTTGTTTGTTTGTTTGTTTGTTTGTTTGTTTACTTACTTACTATATAATAGTCACGATGAACTTGTTCTGCTAGCCTTTTCTGCTATTAACATATGCCTTCTTTTCAATGTCATTTTAATTTCCACCCACTCCATGCAATGGAGTTGGTGTGTGGGACTTTAGGGTAAGTAACGAAATAAATTGAGTGAACCGAGAGCGACGCTGTAGCATGATACCCCACATGGCGCCACAAAAGTGTTCGGCGTTTGCAGCTATCAGTTTGATAAATGTCGAAGTACTCTTCATTAATGTGACTATCGCATTTATAAAAAAAAACATGACAGTCTTTGCTTGTAAGAGCCCTTAATACGTATAACCTGCCTCAGTGATAGTTAATTCATGCAGCACAGTATTTGGCAACCCTGGGTTTTCTGCTCTCGTGCAGCAATACCAGGTGCAGTTTCGTCCATTAGCGAGGTGAATACTCGTTCTAATGCTTGCGCAGCATATTAAGGTACTGACCAGCTGATGGGCTGCTTAACAAATTACATGTAGATACTAATCTTGAAGGGACACTTGTCACCGTGTTAATAGAGTGAGTTACCAAACCACTTCAACTACTAGGATGGCTGAGAATACTTTCCTCGCAACATATATTCGCGGATGCAACGTTGAAGAACACGCGCCGTATATATTCATGACTAGGAGATATATGTTTATTTTTACTGTCTCTCTATCCTTCAGGGTGGAAACATTAAAAAGGTACAACAAGTTGAAACACTTTCAAAAGGGTTTTTTTTTGCTGTATATTGTGACTGGAAAATATGTTTAAGTGTTAAGAGCTTCGCGAGCTCTTCGTTCCAACTCGATATTGCCG
Organism: Dermacentor albipictus; assembly: GCF_038994185.2. Lineage (NCBI taxonomy): Eukaryota > Metazoa > Arthropoda > Arachnida > Ixodida > Ixodidae > Dermacentor > Dermacentor albipictus. Next base: position 91,217,393 of record NC_091825.1, read on the forward strand.
CGACGGGTTTACATTCTTAGAAACATTTAAATAGATGCGACAAAATCTCTGACATGGCTACGACCATGCTGATACGCGCCTGAAACGTTGGCGGTATATATAACGGTCAGCGCCGTTCACCACAACCATGCGGATGTACTATGCGACAAGCTTCTTTTCTTCCTTCGCTTACTTTGTTTTCTTTTTTTTACCTCGAACCTCGAAATTGGCTTGACTAATTAAGTGAGTGTCTCTTTGCGCGACCGTAGTGGCGCCGTCATTGTTATCGCCATCGTCGTCAGAACCGCTTCCTCCACCCCAGCTTCACCGTCAACATAGGACGAAGAAAAGCAAACGTTCTCTAGTCACCGAGCCTGGGGATCGAAGTCGTAGCCCTGCGGCAATATGCAGGTGGGATCCAGGCACGCGATCTCCTGAGCTGCAGCACAACATTTGCAGTTGGCAATTTGTGCGGGTTTGCACGCACCATCTCCGCAGACTGTTACGGCGTCTTCCGGTGGTCGCTTCGGAGCGCTACAGAGGCACCCAGAGACCATCGAGAAAGAGCGCTCCGACTGCGTTCAGCTGGTTTTCCATACGAAGCCATTCCTTGCCTCATAACGGACCTTTTTCTTCGGCATGTTGGTGCGACTTGGAAAAAGTGAATTTAGGGCGCTACATAGACACACGCAAGAGAGACACACACAGACACACAAAGCGCCAACTGCAAACTGGTTTAATAAAATAGAAGCTGGGGCACGGTAATTAAGAAGGTACATTGCTAAACTATAGTGAAACAAGAAACCGATAGCGTGCATTTACGTTTGACACTTCGAGCCGGTAAAGCACGAAAAGAGATCTTGCAAGTCCCTCTAATCGCAGTGTGCCCTAAGTTGACAGTATTGCCTACCTGCAACGGTGGCTTAATATGGCGTTGTCCTACTAAGCCCGAAACCCGTGATCGAATTCTTGTCATGGCGGCCACATTTTGACAGTGGCGAAATGCAAGAACGCCCGTGGTAGTGGGCGTTGGGCGCACGTCAAAGAACCCCAGGGAGTCAGGATTAAGTGGAGTTCCCCACTATACGGCGTGCCTCATTAAAGAAACATGTTTTCTTTTGTCTCGATTATCAATTCCACAGGCAGTTAGCACCATTGATACGATGTTTTTTGCGTAAAACGCATTTATCGGACCCACTCAGGAATATACGAGAGTGGGTGCCATAAATGCATTTTACAAGATAAACATCGTATGCAGTGGGTTTAACTGCCTGTAGATTTCACTACTGAAACCTTTTAGTAAAAGTGATTAGATTACCTGGTTTAGTTAATAATGTTACGAACTCTACGGGTATCAAGCGCAGTTATATGAAGGTATACGTCACAACTAGTTATTAACAACAATGGCCTTATTACTTTTGAAAGTTGTGCGGTAACCAAGCAGCGTCCTACGCGTGTTGCCACCTTTACTACAATGTCATTGGTGCCGTTCCCCAGCATCCTAGTGCAATACGTACCGAACGCGCACACAGGAAGACATAATTCTGGGTATCGGCACGCAAATGGCAAATATGACAATATTTAGCAGTACTAGGGCCGAGGCTCGATTTTCCGGTCAGCGTGACACCCGGTTGACTTGGTTATCTCGCACATAAATTTGAAAACCCTCGCCTCATTGTCGGCGATGCGCCGTCTGACATTGCTACGCGGTTCGTTCTGGTTGACACAGAGACATCGCTATACACTCGGCCGGCGAATAAGGTGGCCGCTGAAGATGCGGTGATCCTTTGTGGTCAACATTTCACCTCGCTGTCTTTTGGGTATGTGTAGGGAATATGCCCAACGCGTGCCTTTTAGTACTGAACCGTCAGCATCTGTCAACTCTGGTGGACAGCCGGGTGGAGCACTTAGTAGGTTCCCAGTGATCAATATTGACGTGTGTGCACAGCGAAAAAGACGAGGACTGAAGGAAGAACGCAACACAGGCGCTGTGTTCTTCCTTCAGACCTCGTCTTTCGCGATGTGCGCACATGTCGATATTTAATCATCAGCGCGCCCTAGCTTCCACCTTCCCAGTCATCAGCCGTTCTCGACTACGAAAGGTTGACGTTGACCGCATGAAAAAAAAAAGTATTCTTTTAAAATTATTTTTTTTTGCTACCTGTAGCGAGGGGCACTGAAGAAGGAATGGAAAGTTTCAGCCCAAAGCTGGTGCATGGTAACCAGGGAAGCAAAAGTGCTTCAGTGAAGTGGATTTCATCTCAAAACCAAACCGACGAATCAAACTCATAAACTGAAGAAGGCTTGAGGTTTAAAAAACGGCACTGAAAGATTAGCACTCAAAACATACAGGTAAGAAAAAGTTTCAGTGAAGACGGGTGTTCAGTTACATTGAACGAAGCGTGAAGCAAACTTCCCACGTGTAATTTTTTTATCGTTGCAGAGTGACACCTACCACGACACAAAGGGGGCAAGCCTGTGAATATCGATCGGTCCGCGCACGCCTCTGGGAAAGCCAGGGGTCTGTGCGGCAGCGGCCTGGCCTCGAAACTGTTTAGAAATTGGTGGTCAAAGGAGACCTGTCACGTTTCAATGACATCCGCTGCCATTCTTGTGGCAGGCGGCGCAACGGACTTTCGTTGCAGCAGTGTTACTTGCTGCAGGCGTATCTAGCCTTGCGAAAGGGACCGTTGGATGGATGGATGGATGCTATAGGCGTCCCCTTTGAAACGGGGCGGTGGCTCGCCCCACCAATCTCTCGATTGCTTCGCCCGAACGAAAACCTACAAAACACAGTAGTATTATCTAAAGCCCGCCCCACTACTTCAGGTAACAGCAACACTCGGTACGACAAATAACTTGAACCCGGAGTGCAACACATGGCGGCACGTTGTGCAAGTCACGTCCACCCTAACGGATCACCACTGCCACTCGAGCATCCTTGAACAACTCTTGGAGGAGCCGAAGCACCTCTCTCTTAAATATCAGATTTCTTCGCGGGTACAAAATGCCCCTTCCACTTGAGTTCGGAACCATCTGGCGCTTAAATCCATTTATGACGTATTACGCTCTGCGCCAATAAACAAGGGTTGACAAAGTGCTTAACTTCGAACGGCTCGCGGATCTTCCTTGATGTAGGCTTGGAGCCAACAAAAAAAGCAAGAACAAACGTGCGCGTTCGGTCAATAACGTAACCAGTGCTATATACAAAACCAATAAGACTATCTGACATGTTTACCCGGTGTTCCCGTCATCACTGCTTTTTATAACGAGATTCGAAAGATAACCGTATGCGCATACCGTGACCTTTCGCATGTCCCGATAAATGCAGTGGTGACCAACCTGCTCATAGTAGGCTTGTAGTATAGTGGCTCTTTAGACCATGTAATATCGGAGGGTGCTGGCTCCCCAGGGGCCAGGGAAAAGATTGACAGTAGAGAAGCCTGGGAGGCCTTGCTACAGGGCGAGGCTGAAGTCCACCAGCGTCCACCAATCCGCCTGGCCGTTGAGGCCGTGAAGACTCACCGACCTAAACGTGCGGGGACTGCTACGTCCTCCCCCCCCCCTCCCCCTCTACCTGCGCTTAGGGTAAGAGGCGGGTACCCCAGCTCGGTGGAGTAATAAAGTTTTGAATCAAAATTTAGGTTTTAATGCGAGCAGTGCCACTAATCTCTTGGGGTGGGGGGTTGGGCGGTGAGCGTCGCCTTAGTGATACCGGAGACATCCCACAGTGTCTTCACCAATCGTAGCCACTCAGGTGTTCTTTCCCGTGTACCACGTGCCCCACGTATATACCCTTTCCTTTTCCGAAGCCTTAACAATATCTTATTCTGTAGTCCCATTCACAGCGACGAAGGCTGGTTCCCAGCCTCACCGTTACTAAAATTTTTATCTGTTTCCGTTACATTCATTAGTATTCTTCTATAGCGACTATATATATATATATATATATATATATATATATATATATATATATATATATATATATATATATATATATATATACCTTCTCTCAACTTTATCTGTATTTGATGAAGTCCACGCCGAACAACAGCAATGTATATTTCTATTATATAGCAGTATGGTGGCAGCTTGCTATTGTACGAATTATAAGACACATGCGTGCTCTATGCGCAGCTAACCAATAGAAAATACGAATGAACTTACATGTGAGTGATGTTGCGAAGTGGAGTGAAGAGAGCCGGGGAGCATGTTCGAAACACGTTGTTTCTCAGGTTCCTGTGCGACATAAAGACAGATAGATACAAGTGTATTCATTGTAAAAATTCGTTGAACATGTCCGCAGCATTCGTGTAGACGTCAAGTACACGGAAAACGTAAATAGTTCTTTCAAGCGAACGTTTGGGCCCCGCTATTTTGTTCGCAGCTGTAGTCATTGTAGCATGTTTTGCTTTTTAGACCACATATTTTCTTTTTTCTTTAAGTTGCCTATGGCAGATAGCGTAAGCCTGGTCCCTGAGCTGAATTACTGAAAAAGCAGACATTACTCGCACAAGCAATCAAAATTCCTAATCGACTAGCCAATAAAAAAAGTTCTAATTAACTTTTCATTTAGTTACTTTATGGCTCCCCCCGCAATTTATGAATTGAACCTGATGAGTTCCCAAGGCGTTTCCACTTGGAACGAGCTTTCAGAATGATTGCGGCTTCAAGATATTCATTCGAAAAGTTCGCGAGGAGATACCTGGGTGTTCCAAACACTTTTGTGCTTCAATTCATGAAACGATGGCGTGTCAAAAAAAAAAGTTAGTCGAGCAACACGAATATTTACCGCAAGTTTCACGGCGCATATCGCGAAACACGCGCAATCCTTAGAATCCATTTCAAGTAGGAGTGCCTTGCAATTTCACCAGCCGCAATTCGTAAACGACAATATCTGCCGCAAAGTAAATATATGGAAATTAATTTGTCCCTCTTGGCTGATTACTTGATTACCCATTTCGCTTTGTGTGGCAAGCAGTATCCGGCGCTTTCAGTATGCAAGTCGAGGACAAAAAATACAGTTTTCGTCACTGGAGAATTTAAAAAAATGACCAACGCTTCCCCTACCGGAACATGGGAGTAAGCGAAACTTGTACTGCGTGCGCTTGGCTTTCGTCACGCTTAAGTAGCCTACGGCTAACGGTGCTCGATTGCTTCGGCATCCCGCTCCCTCCAGCTCAGGATCTTCTTCTCGCTGCTGTCGGATAGCCTGGCTCGGGCGGCTCTAACGGCTGGACTGGCGCGGCGACGGCGAACCTTTTCACGGGCGAGATCTCACTGCCGCTAGTCGGAGGCGGCCAGTTTCTCGGGGGAACGCCCAACGCGTGTGGCCCTCCCATCCGTTTTCCGAGAATGAATTGCACAGAAACGAAAGCGGCGCAGCGCACACAAAACCCTTTCCCACCCTTTATCTCCCCGGCGGAAGCGAAATGACTCTGATTGGTTGTACGCGTGGCGTGAGCACGCGCCCATGCAGCTGAAACCTTCGCTAATGACTCCCCCTCCGGCGCTATGCCTGCCAGCTGCTCTGCTCTGGGAGCAAGTAGATTGTAAGCCAGCTTGGTTTTAAGCCAATGCAAGCAAATTGTAAGCCAATACAAGCTTCGCTTGAAAATTCTCATGCTCTAAAGAAAATCTCTGTACACGTGTCCTCGTTCACTAAGTTAGGCAGTATACAGATATGATTGGCTAAAATGTCGCAATACAGGTGAAGAAAGACCACGCATGAGCAAAGCATCACAGTGACAAAATTTATAAGAACTGATTGCAACAAGGGCGCACTCCGTGAAACTGAATCATCATCATGATCATCTTCATCAGTTTATTCTTATATCCACTGCAGGATGAAGGCTTCCAGCGGTCTCCAATTACCCCTGTCTTGTGATGACCGATTCCAACTTACACCTGCAAATTTCCTACCTTCATCACCTTGCCTAATTTTCTGACGTCCTCTACTGCGCTTGCCTTTCCTTGGCACTCAATCTGCTACTCTAATGATCCACCGGTTATCTGCCCTTCGCATTAAATGGCCTGCCAAGCTCAATTAATTTCTCTAGAGAGAGAGAGAATGAAGAGGAAAGGCAGGGAGGTTAACCAGTTATGAGTCTCCGGTTTGCTAACCTACACTGGGGATGGGGGATAGGGGTTAGAAAGATGACAGAGAGGAAAACGCAAAAAAAAAACGAACGCTCACACATGGAGACACACACCCAAAAGGCGTTCCAGTTAAAGTCATTCACACAGGCCGGTAGATCGCAAGAAGCGCAAAAGCGCTTGCACGGCCTTCTTCTGTGACGGTAGTTCCTTTCGATGTTGCAGAATTCTTTTTTCGGATAGCGGTTGGTCGTCCAGTTGGTCAAGTTCGTGGCTAAGGCATGCCCTCTGTGGACTGTACTGCGGGCAGGTGCACAAAATATGGCCAATTGATTCTTCATGGCCGCAGTGGTCACAGGTTGGGGTGTCGGTCAACCCTATGCGGAGTGCATAGGCTTTAGTAAAGGCAACGCCCAACCAAAGTCGATATAAAAGCGTGGCGTCTCTACGGCGAAGCTGTGATGGCGCTCGAAGACTTAATGTTGGATCAAGTGAGTACAGTCGCGGATTTCCTAAATGTGGCTCATTCCATTGCGACGCGGTGCACTGCCGAGCAAATAGGCGGAGCTTCCGTGCCGCGTCAGTTCTAGAAAGAGGAATTGGGACGTGGCACTCCTCGTATGGGCTGAGCGGGCAGCGTGATCCGCCCGTTCATTGCCGATAATCCCGCAGTGACTAGGAAGCCACTGAAAGGTTATTTCGTGGCCTGCATCACTTGTATGGTGTAATGTCTCTGTAATATGGAATATTAGTTGTTCGTGCGGTCCGCGTCGGAAGGGTGACCGTAGAGACTGCAGTGCCGCCTTCGAATCGCAGAATATTGTCCATTTGTGTGGCGGTTCATCACCAATGTGATGAAGAGCAGTAAAGAGCGCTGTCAACAAGAATATTGGCTATCCCCGTTTGCTCTCTGATCCACACCGCTCATTGATGTCTCTTAATGTTGCCCTGAACAATTCTCGCTCGTTGCGGTAATTAACTTATTCTCGAGCGTCTTTGCCAGCCTGCAAGTTTTTGCGCGATCTGTTAGCGCCGGTCGAAGGCAATGATGGTACACTTTATATATATATATATATATATATATATATATATATATATATATATATATATATATTTATATATATATATATATATATATATATATATGTGTATATATATATATATATATATATATATATATATATATGTATATCTATATATATATGTATATATATATATATATATATATATATATATATATATATATATATGTATGTATGTATATATATTACTATGATGTTTCCCGTAATAAAACTACGATCTCATTATGAGGCACGCCGTAGTGACGGATTACGGATTAATTTTGACCACTTGCGGTTCCTTAACGCGCACACAATGCACAATACACGGTCGTGTTTGCATTTCGCCCCCATCGAAATGCAGCCACTGCGGCCCGGCGTTTCACCTTGCGACCTCGTGCTTAGCAGCGTAACGCCATAGCCGCTAATCCACTACGCCAGTCAAGATATTTGCGCAGCGGCTGAAAACTGCTGGTGTACGCCCAGCGAACACGTCTGCCGCCTGTATTAAGCGAAAGGTGGTGTTTACAAGTTCACATCGACGCCACTTTTCACAAAGTTTCGAAACGTGCCCCAAGTGCATCACATGATGATGCTGTGTTTCATGTACCACACAAGGATTTGACGGTGCGTCATTAAAAAGGCCCGTAGAAGAAACCCAAAGCCCAAGAAAGTGATAAGATGAACTTGCTAGTGATGCATTTTTTAGACCTACTTTATTTGAAAAGCACGCAGACAGGTAAGCAGGCAAGCAGCGCTGTTTATGTCCGCTCTCTCTTTAATTCAATGTACCCGCACTCCACGTCTTATTGCCTCATTTTGTCGTCGATTGCGAAAGCTCAAGTGCGACAAGATGTGTGTTTGATAAACTGGCTGCTGCCAGTGCAATAATAAAATTTGAGTTTGTATTACACCTTCTTGTGTCCCATACAATCAAGTACGAACATTCGATAGTGTTTCAGATTTTTTTTGTGTATTAAATATGATGTGAGAACACCACTCTTCTATACAGGAGCTACAAACTACTAATTGACGGTATTGCTGCAGACGTATGTCTGCTACAAACTACTAATTGACGGTATAGCTGCAGACGTATGTCTTTCAGATTCAAAAGCTTATGATTCCAAAGTGCCTCAAACGGCCAGTCGCGCGGCAATTTTGCGTGTATTCGCGGGCTTCTTTCCCGTTTGGAAAAGCACTTTTATACAGCACGTATAGAGCAACGGAAAGCTGCATTGGGAGTTTTATATGTTGCTGTGCATTTTCTCATTGACGCATTTCATCAAATTTTAATATTTGGAAGTTGTATAATTAATTATAGTAATGAGGTCTTTGGCGGAATTAACAAAAATACACTCAATATCTCCAAGCGACGGCAAACAACATTACCTTTGTTCTGTCCAGCTACGTAGCATTTGCATACTTTTAGATCTTGGTGCATGATAGTTGAGACATCCTGTATACTTAGCAATGAATAGGTTGAATGGGTACCTAAGGTTAATAAAAGACTGATAAGATTAATTTCGGTAAAATTTTTTAGCCTATATTATACTCCTTAAAACCAACGAAGGGCAAGGAAGCGCAATGGTGATTTATTACGATGGAATTGCTCAAGCGCAATGATCGTTATATTAGGGTAATTAAGACTAGTAAGGCTAAATAAAGTTATTTTGGCTAAATTTATTAGCATAACCAAAATTAGTGTTAAGTTAACCAATACTAATGAAGACTAATTAAAGGAACTGAAGATTAATTGAACCTAATTTCGACTGACTACCAATAAATTACTTAAGGCTAAGCACCATTTATTAAGACTAATGATGATAGCATATAGGCCTGAATAAAAGTAAGTGACAAAATAATTTAGTTGAGATTATGTACCTCAAATAAATACATAATAACATAATTGGGATTAATTGGAAAATGATTAATAAGATAAAAATGCAGAGATTAAGGAAAACGTCGCCATCATACGAGCAGACGCGCTCGGACAAGCAGGTGACGTATGCGCACAAGGCGTGCCACTGAAAAGAATGCTCACGCGCGACCTGGCAACTCATAGGGGAAAGTTTCTGCGGGAAACTTTTTTTTTCTTTTTCTTTTTTTTTGCTGCGATAGTTATACTAAAGGGCCATTTATAGTCCGACGTAACGCACGCGCGCGCGCACGCTACGTCACATAGGCGAAAACGACCCCTCTATAGTCGGGCGCACCGGCGGCTTCCGACGTGCCCCGACGGGCCGGCCCGGCGCCGATATGGCTCCCGAGCCATTCGCGCGTCAGAGTCGGCGGAACTCTCGCACCACAATGCTTTGCGCGCGAAGAAAAAGGCGCCAACACAACTCTGCAGACGGCTTTTGCGGACGGCGCGCGACTTGGCGAACGTTCTGCGCATTATCCGAAGATAGCAGCCGGCGGCGCGCGCGTTGAAGTATAGAGGGGATGGCATCTCGGCTAGCGCAGCGCAACCGACGCAGCATGACTGATCGCGAACGACGCTCGTCCGCGCACCGATAACGTCGGACTATAAACGTGCCTTAGGTCGTGGCGGTGGGACAACCTCAGCGCTTTTATTGGTTGAAACGCGCTGCCAGAATGACAAGGGAAGCACAGAGACAAACTCGGGAGGAGTTTGGAATGCCTTGAATTTCGCGGTTATACGTGAGCCCCCCCCCCCCCCCCCCCCCGCACACACACACACACACACACACAAAAAAAAAAGAAAACGCAGAACATGCAACACTGGCCATGTTTCTAAGATTATTCCCTGCTTTGTGAACACACTCATAATTGCAGGTACACATCCGCCCTTCTTACAGAGCATTGAAAAGCACACGTGACGACTAAGGTTACGTTTAAAAGCTCAATCAGCATTCTCTGCATTTAATATGTCGTGCAGTTTCTGCGTCCCTCGTATACTCGGTACCACTGAAAATAGCAGTTTTTGGCGTAGCCTACTTCCGGACAGCGTTATATATAGGTTACATAGACTTTAATGCCCTGTCAGACCATCAGTATCCAAGTGTTCACAGTTTCTATAGGGTGGAATTACAGGCTTCATGTTATGCATCAAGTACCATAGATTTACGTGAGATGTCATGTATGCATGTTTTTTTTTTTGTAGAAGATATATCGAAGTGAGGATGAAGGAAATACTAATGAAGGTGCTTAGGCTACGAGTGTGCAGCCCTGTACGCGGGCTTCACCTCAGCGCCTACATGCACGCGACAAGAGTTCCGCTTATTCCAAGAAAAGTAATGAAGATAGGTTAAATTCTCACAGGGATTCGATGTTGGTGAGAGGCCAAAACATATCGTCAGCCATGGCGTCGATCTTGTTGCCTTCCAGGTCCCTGCGAGAAGCAACCTAAGCGTCAACTATAAAGTCATAGAAGTGGTTTATTGTTTCCAAGGAAATAGTCAGTTTTGATACTACAATAGGCATTAGAAATGCGCAGTTCCGAACTCTAAAAAAAACACACAATTTTTGTCAGTAAATTTTATTGTTATTTTTACGAAATGTAAGTTTCCTTTTCATTGCGCAATTTTCATCGACTCTGTTCCGCGTACAGGATGTCACGGTATATGTGCTTCTCTGTAATGGTTAATTTCTAATGTTCCGACCCGTACGCAGGGTGGTCGCACTCTTACATAAAATAAAGTAAAGAGGACAACATGCTGGGATGACTACGTCACCTCGTCTTGATCGCGTTTTACACTTCTACGTACTGTGTACCATGAAACGTATTTTGAAAGTGACGGCAAATTGTGTCCGTGTTAAATGACTTACAGTGTTCGAAGGCTTCCTAGTGCATTGAAGGCCCCGGTCAGGTCAGACAGCTTGTTGTAAGCCAGGTTCCTATGCGCAAGGAATAAGCAACGCGGTTCTTAGTTCTCTGCACAATAAAAAATGAAAGATATGTTACAGGACGGGGCCAGGAATGGGCAGACATGGGAGGCTGGTTCCCAAAAGTGCCACTTCGACGGTGCGGCCGCGTACCCTGCCGTAATTGTGTGGGAAACAGAGGAAAAAATCGTGTCTCACCAACAAACTTAGGTATTGAAAACCACTCGCAAGTACACATGCTAGATGACAACACGAACATTCTAGTGAAATTCCAGTACCGTGCCACGTAGGTTCCGAGGACATTTGAATATTTTAGGACATTTGTTCCGAGGACACTTGAACACAGCTCATGGTAGTTTTATAGGCCATTTTCTTTCTAGTAATGTTTTATAATTGCTTATTTTGTAACCTGGGTATATTGAACAGGCTTATGTGCTAAAATAATTCGATACATCATGCCAACTCGGGATATCAGAAATCGCCCTCGAACGAGCTTTCCTGGGGCGCTTGTCATAAACGGATTAGTCAAGTGCATGGCTGAAAGAAAGCCAAGAGATAATTAACTTATCGAAAACCAAACTACGCCTATTACGCAGTCATTTGTGCCTCTGCCTCTAAGTGCTCCGCAGAATCACTAAGAATGGCGTTCTCAATTCGCGAGATTGCAGTTACAGACCTGTTCCAGTCCGCTTTCAGAAATTTGGGGCACAGTATACTGGCGCAGCGTACGTAGCGCAGAAGTGCGTCCTAAACTGGCGGGAAAGGCGGTGCTTCTGTTAGCAGCGGCAACTCCAAGTTCGGTATATCCAACGTCCAATGCATAACGAGGATTACATAAGTAGTTTCGCGTGTCCGATATCTAGAATAATTCATTTTAACCGGATTTGTTAAAGCCGGCATTGCTTGCACTTGGTTCTCATTGCCTGGTCGCCTGCCAGAACAACATCTGCTATATCGGTACCCTGGCCCTTGCTCTATAGCGACCGCTCCCCCCCCCCCCCCCCCCCCTACGATGACTAGCACCAAAATGACGAGTGCCAACGAGTCCATTTTGGGCCTGGCTTGTCTCGGGAGCTTCGGTGCCAAAAATAACGCTAAACTATTTCACAGCTTTTCGATGTCAGAGCGACGCTATTTCATACCACTAAGCATTGAACGACATACAAGTAAATGTGTTCGGAGAAGTCTTTGAGGAGCGGCAGGCGTACGTCTAAGGACACTTTTCTCCACAGATGTAGCAAACCAGAGTACGCTTTGCAAATGTATGTGCATGCTAAACACTGCACGTCTTGCCTGTTTGCCTGTGACATAATGGCACATACTTGCGCAACCAACAGTATAGTTTCTGTTTATCAAGTCAATTTGCATCCGTTGTGCTTGGGCACCCGTGCCCTCCCTTAAAACTAGGGACTGCAGTACTTCCTACAGGAGTTTGTGCTCAATGGAGCTGTGGTCATAATACCCGGTCACTAACGAGTTTTAATAGAAACTACCCGGGGCGTATTAGGCGCTCTTTGGTTGTGCGAGCACAAAAATGTCGCCTGTATACTGGTGCCTAAATCTATTATTGCGTGATGTTGTTTTAATTAAAAAAGAACTGTTGAAAAGACCTTTGTGCAAGAAACTGACTAAATTTCTAAAAGCACAGTGCACTCGTTAAACATATCGATGCCGGCAGCTGCGCTGACAACTATGCGCTTACCCATGTTTTGGCGTAAGGCGTGACAAGGCTACTGTCTTTTCCTGTTCTTGCTATAATCGAGTGCCCTAACGGCGACATTTTGTGCTAGGAGATCTCGCAAGCCATCCTTGCTATGGATTCCCGGAAATACCTTTAGACCGGCGAAGTCATACCCAGCTGCCAAGCAAGGAGGGGCACGTACAACACGACGCACATGCGGTCAACTTCACAGTCAACAAGAGAAAGAGATGGCGCCTATGTGAACAATGAGAAGGAGTGGGGAGGTTGAGAGTGTAAGGCAGTTGCGCGCAAAAACTGTGATCGAGCAGTGTTTATATCATTCTGTTATGCTGCCAAAATTGTTGTAATCAAGTGGAAAGGGCAGTTAATTGCAGAAAACTTGTTTTTTTTTTCAGCTGTATCTCAAGCTGTATGGAACTGAAGTTACTTCCTTTAGCCGTAAAAGGAGATCGCCGAGCTGCCTTCGCCAAAACTTCCATCAAATTCCCTTCGCAGGAGTGCAATAGCGTGACACTTATTGCATCTCCCTCGAGAAGAAAGGCGCATGAGTTAAAGGGGTCCTGAACCAGCCATCGGGCTGGGTGAAGTGACATACACTGTTAAAAAAAAAAAACTGAAATTACAGGAACATCCTATGGGGCCTCAGCTGCACGAACGCTATACCTGCCGCGTCCTGTAACGGGCTTCAATGGCTCCGAACCCATTTCACTATGGAATCCTATTTTGGGGTATGATAAGCGGTTATGTTTAGTGTGACTGATGGGGTGAGTGCCGTTATTTTCTGCGATAGCCAGGAAGCCCATCCTACATGCGTTTCGTTAATGCAGCCCTAAAACTTCAATCGGACTAACTTTTTGCTCGGAACTTGCGCGACGACGCCACCGCGCGGAAGAACACGGCCAGGCGCACGCAGACGTGGTTTCTGTGGCGGCTTCGTCCCGGGTTTCGTCATTTGGCGCGTTTTTCGCTGCTGCAAAGTCCAACCGTGCAGCATTGGGGATTGTCCGGCTGCCGTCAAACGATTGCACGGTAAGTAAGTCTGAATGAACTTTAATTCTTTGTTGTGTCAGAAAGCTGTTCGTCTACACTGATCAACCGCCTGCCCGCGCGCTTACTTTTCTATATGGCTCGCTTACTTGTTACAGGCTAATATTCTAGACCTCATGCGAGTGCTTTTGTGACGTTCAGCCGTCGCCACTCTTTCTGTGCATGAAACTGAACGGCGTAGCTTGCTCTATCGCGCCTATAGGAATTTAAAATTTATCGCCGAATCACCGGCCTGTGCTTGCTTGTCACTTCGTATAGCCGCTCACAAGGTCGATATATATAGTTGATGTGCCTGTGCGGTAGTGATTTGCATAGTGTATCGCGGCGCTAGTTTGTATCAGCTTTGACGGCGTGCTCACGTCTCCTGCGTGTTCCTTACAAGTGCTAATAATATACAGCTTCAGCTGGGCGTGCGCGAGGTCGTGCGTACATAGCGAAGCGCGCGAGCATGAAAAGGCAATAGTTGGCCGGACGCGAACGTTGAAAAGATGATTGATGACCTGCATTGATTGATGATGCCAAAAGCGTGCTACTCAGCGCGGCGGTATGTCGGTTTCTGAAACTGTGTAGCCGATATCAGGCGCCACGAAGTCAAACCACAAGCCGGAGTGATATCTTCAGCTGGAGACATGCGAAAAAATGAGCTCTCGTGGATACGCGGGCACACGCGAGAACGTCACGCAAAAGCGTGACGTGCTCCTGCGTACTGCGCATGCGCTCTGTCGCTTCCGCGGATATCCTGCGTACGCAGAGCTACTCCGGACGCCCAACTCAATCTGTCTGATAACGCGCGAAAGCGCGGGAAGGGATGCCATCCGCGTCGTATGCACTAGCTCCCCGGCGTAAGATTATGCGCCGCTGCCCAGGAAGCGTTAGACTAACGCTGGAAAGAAATTCTCAAGTCAGCTGCTGTTGTCACAGCACGATTATCTTTAGTTGCGGCATCGTACATCTTTTCCAACGCTGCCGGCAAACGAGGCGCTGGTAAGACAGCGAGGCTTCGACGAAAACACCACTCGTAGCCGCGCGCCAGTCGGCACGGATCAGATATCTTGTTTATCTGTTTTTCTTGTTTATCCTGATATCTTCTTTTTTTTTCACACATGCGCCTGTGGGCGTAGTTGTGCACAAAGCGAAGCGTAAGGGAGGAGTTACGAAGCGGCACAGCACGCGTGCATATTTTATAGGGAGCGCGGTTAAATTTCATGACGTCACGCGCAAGCTGTCACAAAGAAAGAAGACGAGGAAGTGGCATGGCGTTTCAAGGAGCTGGCCAGCTATGGAACGAGAGATGTATGCATGGGATCTTGGCATAATGGTCACATGACCGGGAGGCCATGCTCGACGGCCGAGGTTCGATTCGACCGTGGGTCACCCATTATTTTCATTGTGCGTGCGCCTGCATAAGGAGGCTTCATCAAGACTGAGAGAGAGAATGAAGAGGAAAGGCAGGGAGGTTAACCAGATATGAGTCTCCGGTTTGCTACCCTACACTGGGGATGGGGGATAGGGGTTAGAAAGATGACAGAGAGGAAAACGCAAAAAAAAACAAGACGCGCACACATGGAGACACACACACAAAAGGCGTTCCCGTTAAAGTCGTTCACACAGGCCGGTAGATCGCAAGAAGCGCAAAAGCGCTTGCACAGCCTTCTTCTGTGAGGGTAGGCCCTTTCGATGTTGCAGAATTCTTTTTTCGGATAGCGGTTGGTCGTCCAGTTGGTCAAGTTCGTGGCTAAGGCATGCCCTCTGTGGACTGTACTGTGGGCAGGTGTACAAAATATGGCTAATTGATTCTTCATGGCCGCAGTGGTCACAGGTTGGGGTGTTGGTCATCCCTATGCGGAAGGCATAGGCTTTAGTAAAGGCAACGCCCAACCAAAGCCGATATAAAAGCGTGGCGTCTCTACGGCGAAGCTGTGATGGCGCTCGAAGACTTAATGTTGGATCAAGTGAGTACAGTCGCGGATTTTTTAAATGTGGCTCATTCCATTGCAACGCGGTGCACTGCCGAGCAAGTAGGCGGAGCTTCCGTGCCGCGTCAGTTCTAGAAAGAGGAATTGGGACGTGGCGCTCCTCAGTATGGGCTGAGCGGGCAGCGTGATGCGCCCGTTCATTGCCGATAATCCCGCAGTGACTTGGAAGGCGCTGAAAGGTTATTACGTGGCCTGCATCACTTATATGGTGTAATGTCTCTGTAATATGGAATATTAGTTGTCCGTTTGGTCCGCGTCGTAAAGGTGACAGTAGAGACTGCTGTGCCGCGTTCGAATCGCAGAATATTGTCCATTTGTGTGGCAGTTCATCACCAATGTGATGAAGAGCAGTAAAGAGCGCTGCGAGCTCTGCTGCCGTCGATGTTGTCGCGTGGGTCGTCTTAAATTTGATTGTTGTAGCTTTCGCTGGTATGACGATTGCCGCCGCGGAGCTGCTTGGAAGGACAGATCCATCAGTGTAAATATGCGTAGAGTCACGGTAGTTCTCGTACAAATATAGTAGCATGAGCTGTCTAAGGGCTGGTGATGACAGATCAGCTTTTTTCGTGATACCAGGTATTGCGAGGTTGATTTTTGGCTGAGCGAGGCAGCATGGAGGGATCGAAGGTCTCGCAGCCGGAGTGAAACAAGTTGGCAATGATTCATCATATACAGTTATCGTTTGGCTGAAAGATGTGTGTGGCCTGTCCGCTGGTAGAGAGGCTAAATGGTGACGAGGAGTCCTGGCTAGATGCCTCATATGGGTCCTGAGTACTTCAATTTCAATATGGGTCTTGACAAAGTGGTCTCTAGCGATCGCTATCGTAGCCACTGTTGAAGCACTCTGAGGCAGGCCTAGACAGATCCGGAGCACTTGACTCTGAAGACTTTGTATTGTGCGTAGATTCGTTTTGCCTGTGTTGTTTATTGCTGGCGAAGTGCAGGTTGGTAGGCTAGTAGGGATTTCATACTAAAATGAGCCAGGAAGCTATCTTCGTTCTTGATTACTTGCGTCGTTCCTCGATATTCGCACCACTTTCTGTAAATCTACTAGCATATTCAACAAAAGTACGACCGAATATAATGTATTTCTGGCCAGTCTGGGTCCGTCGGGTCTACTCAAAGCCCTACACTTCTATTTATTTGTAACGAGTGTTTATACTACAGTAGCGTGTCCTCACAGACTCACCACTTCGAAATAAGACACAAGATTTCGAAGTTTCGTTTTTATATTTCAAGTTCTTCTGCTCTTAACCTCCAATTTTACCTGTACATCGCCACTGCGCCATTGCGCATTCATCGTAACAAGACTATATCTGCCGCACGCACGTACTTCTTGGTACCTGAAGTCGTCCTTCATTCAGACGGCCAGGGACTGCATTGAGCTCGCCGATCAAACCGGGCACCATTTCAAGGCCGATGTAGAAGAAATTTTTCTGTATCGAACTGAAGAAGCCCACCTCTCATGTAATACCTGGACAGGAGTGTTTGAGGAATTATTAAATTATTTGGATGAAGTAGATAGTTTGAATTCCACAGAGCTAACTCGCATTACGGCTATGTATTGCCATAGATATTATATGTATTGCTGTTTGCCGCGTCATGCTTCTGTGCGCACATCTCGACGCATTCACAACACACTCGCAGTTACATTTCCTGCTTTTTAATTTTGAGTTTCTATGATGGCACAAGACAGGCTGTTCATGTTCCTCAAATACAGTACGACTGAAAACTGACCATCTTGCTTGTTTTATCCAAAGCTAGTCCTGAGTATTCATGTAACCTTTATGGAGCATCAATTATTGCTGCATGAAAAGCATTTACTGAAATTATACAGAAAAGGAGAAAGCTCACCATGAAAATTCGGCTCCTGATACCCACACAAGAGCCAAAAAGGTGGTTTTATTCAATATTCTGGCTAACATACAGGGTCCAGAATATTTGGATGCGCCGCAAAAATATTTTGCGCTCATCGCTTCACTGTTCGTAGTCAAATATTGAAGAATGATCGCATTTTGGCGTCGACTTCGTTTAGTAAAACACTTGGCACGATAGTCGCCTGCTTTTAAGACAAAATCGAGAAACTTTTTTCGTCTATGGGAAAAATTGCGTCTGAATAGCCAGCCCTGGCACAGACATGTGTCGCCACCTGCCATAAAAAGCAGCGTTTCAGGTAGTGCTCCCGCTCCTGGAACAGGCGACTGCACGCCCTGAAACGCTGCTTTCTGCAGATGACAACAGGTGGTGACACAAGTTTATGCTTGCGCCGCCGCGGCAGCAACTCCTATCCACATAAGCGCAGGCGAATTTCCATTTTTTTCTTAGAAACCAGGCAATTAATTATGCCAAGTGTAATACTGAACGAAGTCAACGCCAATATGCGATCTTTCTGCAAAATTTGAGCAACAGTGCAGTAGTGCGCGCAAAATATTTTTTGAACATGCGCAGCCAAATATTCAGGACCCTGTATTTCTTTTCTAGTGAACTCTTGATTGAATGAATTTTGCTTTAATTAGACTACCTACCATATGGCTACAACACTAGAGAATGCTGCACAACATAGAAGGAAAGGAGGCACACACACAGCACATGTAGCAATCGCTGGTGTCGTAATTGCTTTCCTTCCATGCATTTGTGTTGCAGTGCTTTATGATGTTTTCATTATCAAAGCTGCTGTACAGCACAGCAACGATACAAATCCCTTACAGTCACTGTTTCACACGCGACATCCCCCACGCCCCAGTTACGGTTCCGACTCTGAACTTGCATGTTACATATATATAACCGTTTACCCATGGTACGGAGTCGACAATATCCGTAGGTAACTATAGGATAAACGTTTTGGTTCGTGGCACGGAATTGGCAGGGTTGGGAGCCACTACGGCTTCAATGGTAGTTTCTTGTGGCACGGCATTTGAAATGTTGGCAAATAAGTAGGGCTTCAGAGTAGGTTTCGGCCTGTGGTACGGCACTGGTAATGTTAAGGAGCACTGCAGCTTCAAAAGTTGCAACTTGAGTAATGGCATTGATAATATTTATTGGTAACTACGGCCTCAGTAGTATCACGTACCATTACGGAAACTTCCTGGTGCCAAGAGTTTGCAGGTTATTATACCGTAATATGACCGAACTTTTTTTTTTACAAGGCAGTTCACGAGTAGCCTACGCTGCTGTGTACATGTCAGCCAAGAACGACAGAAAGCTGAGCTAGATCTTCAGAATTCATTATACAAAAAAGGTGCTTCACCTTCTTTGCATAATGTCAGCTAAGTTTTGCTGTCGTACGCGGTGCGTTGAGCTCGCAAGCGGAGCGCGATGTCACTTCTCTCAAACAATCTCCTTTCAACAGAAGCCTGCTCCTCATCCTCTTCTGGACGCTTTATTTCATAAGAAAGTGGATTCCCATACACGACTGCTCTTGGTAGCTGCGGTCTGCTACGTAGCGTTTGGCTTGCGTTCAACGCCTCTTAGGCACAAAAATCGGAAGTCGTGGCCTCTACCTTAACATCCAAAGTCAACTTTTGAAGTGCGCGCTACGGTGACATTTAGAAGGCGCAGCGTTGTGGGCACGGCCCATTCCGCCGTAGCTTTCGCAGTGCAAGGCATTGAAGAAGGAACAGGAGCACAGCGGAGGCCGTGTTTGACTGCAAGTAACTCCGCTTCTGCTGAATGCATTGAAGTATTTTTTGCGGCAAAGTATTTCTGAAATAACCTATTGAGAGGAGAACTTTAAGTGGCTCATTGCAATGGTTCATACGTAAAAAACGTCGAGTTAATCGAGTGGTACGGAAAATATCATCAGGCAATGTCATTCGTTTTGATACAGAAGTGACATCCTCTTAACGATAACCGTGTTTTATTAGGCTTTTCAAACAAGGCTGCGGGTTACTGCCTGATGCTAGCGTCGGCGGTTACGTAAATTTGACGTCAGGAGTTTATAATAAAAACAGATTGGAATAGCTTTACGTTATAGGGCTCCTAGACTCAGAAACATAGCCATGTCTCGAAGGGGCGCTTTCTTGTGCTTTATTTTCTTGAAGCTTACGCTTCATTCTGTAGTTACGTTTCTTAACGACCCCGTTACTTGCGCCCGCAAAACCCAATAGAAACTGCATAACTTAAGTCTATGCACGAAACACGTTCCCAATGCTCGTACGAGTTAGTAACCCCAAGACAGCCTTTTGACTTATACTATGTCTAAATTTAGCGTGTTGCTTGATGCGTGTATTTGCGTATAGGTGAAAGTTTAACGATGTGATCTATCGTTTTCATACCTGATCTTGCTTATCCGGATCGGTATGCAAAGGCTGTAGCTCGGCTTCTTCTCATCTCGCTAAACACAATTTCTCTCTCTCTCTCTCTTTTTATATGCTTGTGCATTCCTGCGACAGTCGAGTGCCGTGGCTTAGAGAAATCAGGAGTGGTGTATCTGACTGGTACCAGCTCAGAGCCAGCGCTGTGAGCAGTCGGCAAAGAGAACCCATGAGCTCTAAAGGAAGTTTCTGTCGACAGGCGCTGAGTGCCTGAATTAGGCGGGGTCATTTTTGTTACCAATTTATAGCACGAAAAGTGAATGGTTGCTTCAGTCAAGCCACATCGCTGGAACAAGCCATTGTTTTCCGCAGTCGATCGATGCTGAGCTATGTCATTGGTTCCGCGGTAGAATACTGAAAAGCAATTAATAGGAACCCGCTTCAATAGTGTAGTGTGTGCCGCGTTGGTGTTGGCAATTGGCCACGCCGTGCTTCAAGGCTCCTTTCTTTATTTTTTGTGGGTGTGTGTGCACCCCAAGATGGGTTTTCTCATTTAAGTTTCATGTTTATTCCAGTATCGAAGGCAATGAAGAGGACACAGGCAAAAAAGAAAGCAGGAAATGCTTCACGATGGCGAGCAGAATAGAAATTTCTGGGTTATCTGATGCGCGAGATTTTAAGCTAATGTGAAAAAAAAATACATCACTATAGCACGTTTTCATAGCTGCATAGGCTAACCGAATGATTATATGTAGTCGTCGATTCTTGTTCTGTATTCCCAAAACAAATGGAAGGAAAACTTCTAGAAAGGTTGTCAAAATGCTCAAGCTGCTTTCGTATATAGTGTTGCTATTTCAACATTATATTTTAACTCCCAGCACCTAGTTTTTAATCGAATAATTTATATCATTATACTTTTTGAAAGTCCAACAGTCCCTCAGCAATCACTGCTTGAGCCTCTTTTGTCTGTGTGCCTGACGCAGTGTGAGATGATGCCGAAAAAGTTGCATTTAATTAGGCCTGATCATGTCGACCAGTCTATTTCTAAAATAAGTAAGGCTTTGAATGAAAGGAAGCGTGTAGTACGCACGGGTTCCACATTAATTAATTAATTAGTTGGTTAGTTGAATAATTAATTCATTGCCTAATGGTGTGTGACATCAGGTAGATTTCACTGCGAAGAAAATATTGGCACGAGCTAGTTACGCGAGCTGTCGAGGAAGAAGAAGTGTGCGTGGTAGCTGCTGCGAAAACAAACTGTAAACGGCCGTTCGCTTAGAACTGTCTGACTGGCTTTTCCTCTCGTGACAAACTGGTGGACGTGCTGGGTACGCATCCATCGTATGCCTACGGGTCCTCAACCAGAAGCTACCGACGCCAGTACCTCGGGGACGGCAGAAATCTATCGAAGCAGCCGTCGCCTCCAAGGTCTTCCACCGCAATACAGCCCCCTGGCAAGCTCCGTGAGGAAGATGTCAACAACTACCGCAAGCCAAACCGAGGGGATGCCAAATGCTGCCGTACCATGCATTCTCAACGCGCCTCGCACGCCTAACCCGTTCCATGGCGACGCCTTTGAGGACGTTGAAGACTGGTTGGACCATTTCAACCGGGTCGCCGCCTTTAACGACTGGGACGATCGCCGTAAGTTGAAGAACGTCTACTTTTCCCTTTTAGACGCGGCGAGAGTATAGTACGAGAACCACGAAGCCTCATTTACCAGCTGGCAGGAGTTTTACCGACTGCTTTGCGAAGCCTTCAGCACTCCCGAAAGGAAAGGAAAAGCCGAACAGGCACTGTCTTCGAGGTTCCAAATGCCAAACGAAACCGTCGCCATGTTCGTCGAAGACATGACGCGATTGTTCCGTCGGGCCGATCCACTAATGCCAGAAGACAAGAAGGTGCGTCTGTTAATGCGAGGCGTAAAAGAACAGCTTTTCGCGGGCCTCGTGCGCAATCCTCCTACAACAGTCTCTCAGTTCATTCGTGAGGCAACAGTCATGGAACGTATGCTTCGGCAGCGGCTCTCGCAGTATGAACGCCAGACCACCATGACTGTTGCATGCTCTCTCGTACCTGCAAATGATGACAGGGAGTCCCTTACCGAGCTAATACGACAAATCGTTCGAGAAGAACTGCAGAAGTCCTATGCATCAGCTCCGGCACCTCCCAGTGCCGCGGTTCTTACGGATGTCATTCGGGAAGAAATCGGCAAAGTGGTTCATCCCTCGCCGCCAACACGACCCGAACCTCCCACGTTCTCGTACGCGGATGCTCTTCGGGCTTCCGCGCCGTCGACGGGCCGTTTTTCGCAGCCGCCTGCTGGGATTTCTCGACGCTCCCCAAGTCCGATCCACCGCACGAACCCGCAAGCACCTTTTCATCCTGGTCCGCGCAAATCTACAGTATGGCTCGCCCCCGACAACAGTCCGTTGTGCTATCACTGCGGAGAGGCTGGTCACATGTATCGCGACTGCCAGTACCGACGGATTGGTCTGCGGGGATACCATCCGGACGCCCGTTGCCCGCGCTATGGCGAACGCCCGCACGACATCGAGCAATACCTAGAAAGTAACCGGCTTCCTCCTGCCCAACAGCGAAGACAGTCACGGTCGCCTTCACCTCGTCGGTACGCGTCACCAAACCGTGCTCGACCCGCCTTTGATTCCGCTGGAGTCAACGGTGGAAGCCCGCGCCGGGGAAACTGAAAACGGCGACCTCCGGGGGTGAGGCCACTGTCATGCGAACCGTCAAATATCCTCCGCCGACGCCATCCCCTCGCGACGTACCGCTGACGCCTTCATTCGAAACTGCAAAAAGAACTTCTGCTGTTATTACTGCTTCAATCGACGGTTATCCGGTAACTGCACTTGTCGATACGGGAGCTGACTACTCGGTTATGAGTGCCTCACTGGCCACTCGGCTACGCAAGGTGCTGACAGCGTGGGACGGCCCACATCTGATTACGGCCGGAGGACACCTCGTGTCACCCATTGGACGATGCACCGCCCGACTTGCAATTTCTACTTCGACTTTCGTAGCGTCTTTCCTTGTGCTGCCCAAGTGTTCTCGACTAGTTATACTGGGCATGGATTTTCTCCAGGAGTATGGGGCGATCATTAACCTTCGTGACTTGTTCGTGACTTTTTCTAACTACGTTTCTTCGGATTCGAGTGTGGAGGATGAACATCACCGCGCGGCTTTACGCGTGGTCGATGACTGCGTGACGTTACCGCCTCGAAGTAGCATCTTCGTCCTCGTTGAATGCCCCCAAGAACAACTAGGAATAGGCATTGCCGAAGGTAACCTCGCCATATTGCTGGATCGCGAAGTCGGCGTCGCACGAGGTCTCGTAGAGCTCCAACATAGGCAAACCACGATTCTAGTTACCAACTTCAGTGGCGAATACAAGCACTTTGCGAGGCATACCACCATGGCCTACTTTGAAACGGTGGCCGATTCCAACGCCTGTGCTTCGGTAACGACAATCTCGATTCCGGAACCCAGCGATGTGGACTTGACCAGTCACATCAACGTCAACCCACAGCTAGACCAAAATGAGAAGCAGAGGCTCCTCACTCTGCTATCGTCATTTAGCGACTGTTTCGCCACCACGTCGAAGGTCAAACAGACTCCTTTAATCAAACACAGAATCATCACTGAACCGACCGTCCAACCTGTTCGCCAACACGCTTATCGCGTGTCGCAAAGAGAACAGGATGCTATTCGTCATCAAGTTAAACAAATGCTCGACGATGATGTCATTCAACCATCGACAAGTCCTTGGTCTTCACCTGTTGTATTAGTTCAAAAGAAAGATGGTTCACTACGCTTCTGTGTCGATTACCGCAAACTGAACAAGGTCACGAAAAAAGACGTTTACCCACTTCCTCGAATTGACGACTCCTTGGATCGCCTGCGACATGCCCGTTACTTTTCTTCAATGGATCTGCGTCGTGGGTACTGGCAAATTGAAGTTGACGAACGGGACCAGGAAAAAACGGCGTTTATAACACCCGACAGTCTCTATCAATTTAAGGTCCTCCCTTTTGGATTGTGTTCCGCTCCGGCCACATTTCAACGCATGATGGACACAGTTTTATCTGACCTCAACTGGAACTCGTGTTTAGTCTACTTAGACGATGTAGTTGTTTTTTCCACCACGTTTGAACAACACATCCAGCGGCTTGAGGCGGTTCTTCAAGCTATCCGCACCGCCGGCCTCTCCCTGAAGCCCGAAAAATGTCACTTTGGCTACGAGGAGCTCAAATTTCTAGGTCATATTGTCAGCAGCACCGGTGTGCGCCCTGACCCTGACAAAGCCATGGCAGTCGCTCTGTTCCCGATACCGAAGACAAAACACGATGTCCGCCGATTTTTAGGGCTTTGCGCGTATTACCGGCGTTTTGTACCCAATTTTTGTGAAATTGCCGAACCTTTGCAACGACTCATCAAGAACGACGTCACATTTGTTTGGGGCCCGGCACAATCCGACGCCTTCCACGACCTTCAGCAACGTCTCCAGACACCACCGATCCTTGGTCACTTTGACACCGAGGCTGACACAGAAGTGCATACTGATGCTAGTAACGTTGGTCTCGGAGCGACACTCGTACAGTTTCAAGCTGGTGTTGAGCGCGTTATTGCGTATGCCAGCCGAACCTTGTCTGCTGCTGAAAAAAACTACTCAGCAACTGAAAAAGAATGTCTGGCAGTCATATGGTCTCTCCAGAAGTTCCGCCCATACCTGTACGGACGCCCCTTCCGTGTCGTCAGCGACCACCACTCTCTCTGCTGGCTGGCGAATCTCAAAGATCCTTCAGGCCGTCTCGCAAGATGGAGCCTTCGGTTGCAGGAATTTGATGTGACCATCGTCTATAAGTCTGGCCAGAAACACACTGACGCCGACTGTCTCTCTCGCGCACCCGTCGAACCCGCACCACTAGATACTGACGACGATTCGGGTTTTCTTTGTACTCTTCCGTCTTTAAACCTTGCTCAACAGCAACGCCAAGATTCCGAGCTCCAGCCCTTGATTGAATACCTTGAAGGAAGCCGCCCACAACCCCCACGGCAGTTCGCGCGTCACTTGTCATCTTTCTGCCTACGTGGCGACATCCTATACAAGCAGAACTTTCACCCTACGGCAACCGCTTTCCTGCTCGTTGTTCCCGCTACTCTCCGCGACGACGTTATACGTGCATGCCACGACGAACCAACGTCTGGGCATCTTGGTTTCACGCGTACTCTCGCGAGGATCAAGCAGAAGTACTATTGGCAAAAACTCACAAAAACCGTGAAGCAGTACGTCAGAAGTTGTCGAGATTGCCAGCGTCGCAAAGTTCCACCTCTGAAACCAGCCGGTCTGCTTCAGCCTGTCCGACCTCCTTGCTCACCTTTTGAACAAGTTGGGATGGATTTACTCGGCCCATTTCCCAAGTCTTCGGCTGATAACCGCTGGATCGTCGTCGCCACCGATTACCTCACTCGATACTGCGAAACACAAGCCGTTCAGCGAGCTACTGCTTCAGATGTTGCTAACTTCTTCATCAAAAATATCGTCCTTCGACATGGTGCTCCCGCTGTCGTCATCACAGACCGTGGTACGGCCTTCACTGCCCAGTTGGTCCGAAATATCCTGCAGCTGAGCGGGACAACGCACCGTACGGCAACTGCGTATCACCCGCAGACTAACGGTTTAACTGAGCGTCTCAACAAAACGATCGCGGATATGCTTTCCATGTATGTTGCCACGGACCATAAAAATTGGGACGAACTGCTCCCGTATGTGACATTCGCGTACAACACTGCCCTACAAGAAACCACCGGGTTTCCTCCTTTTCGTCTGGTCTACGGACGCGACGTCACCACTATGCTCGACGTGATGCTCCTACCAACTTCGTCGCAACATACCGCACCAGATACAGACGCCTTTGTTCAGCGTGCCGAAGCAGCGCGGCACCTTGCGCGGGAACGAATTCTATCCCGACAACGTCAAGATGCTCGTCGATACAACCTATGTCATCGAGACGTCACATACAACCCGGGAGATCTTGTAAGGGTTTGGACCCCTATACGTCAAAGAGGCCGGTCAGAAAAATTATTGCGCCGATACTTTGGACCCTACATTGTTTTGCGTCGTCTAAGTCCTGTCAACTACGAAGTTATTCCAGCCGACAGTTCGCACCACTCCCGTAGACCACGTTCCTCTGACATTGTTCACGTTACCAGGATGAAGCCCTACCATTCGCGCTGACTCTCATCCACAAACTTTGTGATTCGGCCCCTGTCGTCTCGTCCGCTGTCTTTCTCATTTCTTTTATTTTTTCCTTGTGGCATTTCACATCTCCCCAACTCTATTTATTTATTTATTTGTTTGTTTTTTTTTCTTTTTTTTTTGGAGGGAGGGGTAATGGCACGAGCTAGTTACGCGAGCTGTCGAGGAAGAAGAAGTGTGCGTGGTAGCTGCTGCGAAAACAAACTGTAAACGGCCGTTCGCTTAGAACTGTCTGACTGGCTTTTCCTCTCGTGACAATATTATGCAGTGGTAGCAAAAGGCAGGGCAGGGAAAGGTGTGGTCAGTTCAAAGCAGGGAATAAGTGTGACGCAAAGCTCACTTGCATGTTTTCCGTTAGCCAAAGAGCCTATGAAGTGTTTGTGTCCACGTCTCTCACCGTTTCTCTTGAAATGAAGGAAATGGGAAGTGTAGTGGGCCATGTGAAACGTGCATTTGAAATACATCGTTCAAAGTTCAGTTCTCGTTAAATGTTGCGAGGTTCTGACTACTGGAACACTAATGAATTGGCCCTTGAACCATCTGGCAGGCAGTGCGTAATTACTGCGCACAATGTAGTTCCCACGTTTCGACACGTTCGTTGAGACAGTGACTGGAAATTTCCCGCATCAAGCAGCAGGGTTAGCATAGTTACTGAATGCAGCTGGGCTTGGCGGTGAATTTCGAAGGTGTAGATAAAATTATGAGACGCGATGAACGATAACAAACAAGAAGAGAGTTTGACTCGTGCTTGGTGATCACCCTACGCAATCTTTGTACACTGAAGACGCCCCCCAATGCACAACCATCATTACAAGGGCAGTTACTTTAAAACAGAACTGGCAAATCATTTCTTTGAAAGGTGGGTAGATGTTAGCGCTTTCTTACACGTGTTTCCTTTGTAGCGTCACGCTGCCGTCGAGTGAATGACAAATCACAAACGCTATCGCGAATATTTGACTCCCTCAATAATTATTCACTGGTATGAACGTCTAAATAACCAATAATTATGCTTTAATATACATACGATGTCGGCTTTATTAGCCCTTCTCGTGAAGTCAGACATTTCGTTTAACGACTGCAGCATAAAATAAAACATCAGCGATGTCGTGCAGTAAAAGACGCGATATTTTAATTACATTATACCAGAATTGGGTGCCATCACAGGTATACCCAAGGGCGCCTGGATTTCCGGATTCACGTAACACGATATGCAGCGTAATGTTTATAAGCGAGGCGTCTCTGTTTGAGCACACAAACTGCTTAGTATAGAAAAATGCTTAACTGTAGGCCACGTGGTGCGTGACTAAAGGAATAATTTTATTAGCTTTCATTCGCGTAACAGAATATAATTATACGGCATGGACAATCTGTGGTAAACGGTTAGATAATGTTCACGCTTTTTGGCCGTTATAGCTGGGTTAAAAGTAAAATGTAACTATTTATTTTTCATGTCGTTCAACAGTGCGAGCTTGTTATGGGTTGCACATCAAAGCTCCATTTAAATAGATCAAAGTGACACATGCAGCTGTGATGAGACGCTCGCACACATGATCCGTGTCTGTCCGCGCTATAGTGCCGAGAGCCAAGTGATGTCCAGAGTGCTGGACCAATTGGACAATCGACCACTATCAGAAATAAAAGCTCTAGGCTAGTACTTCTAAAGGAACTCCGCGCAGAGGACTTTGATTGTGCTACTAAGGTTCCTTCTGTCTATGGGCCTTCATGATAAACTTTAGGAACGCCGCCCCCTACCGCTATATAGTGTATGCAGTTTGTTTGTGCTCATCTATCATTCTCTTTTTCCCTTTCCGCTCTCTTTCTCTTTCACCCCTCCCACCTACCCTAGTTTAGCACCCGTGCTGGGAAGGCAACTGCAACTACGTCTGGTTAACCTCTGTACATTTCTGGGCCTCCTTTCTATCTCTTGACGCTTCCGAGGAGAATTTAGCGCTCAGTGGTGCGATTATTCACCATATGACGTAACCGAACTTAATTTGACGTGACCGAAACATAATTTTTAATCCAGTGATATGACCAGCTGGTCGGCTGTCTTTCTACACTCTTGGGCAAAATTACGCCCTTTTGCCACACAACAATGTTCGTCCTCTGTCTTGTCCGCGTTTCCTTTCGTTAACGCGGCGAGCCCGGTACTTCCCAGTAACGAACGGCCTGCGCGGTATCAGCACGACATAGCATTCCCGACAGGAAAGTAGCGGGCGCGGCGTTTTCAAGAAAGCAAACGCAAGCAAGGCAGAAGACGATTATTGTTGTGTTGCAGAGATACACTCCAAAGGGTGGAACTTAGCCTAAGAGTGAAGCAGCTAATACTCTGCACTTCTTACAAGGATGCGGCTTATTTGCTCGCCCATGGCATTAGCAACCTCCCAGTAATTCTGGAGCCTGTTAATCAAGGAAAATTTTCTGTCGTCTGCTGTGTTCAGCCGTTACCTGTCGTTGCCTTCATTATTACCGCGACTTTGACTGTTCTAAGCGTTGCATAAGCTGTTCCACCAACCATGCTGCAAGAATTTTGACCAAGCGAACATTCGGATTTTCTACGTAGATTACATCAAGTTCTTGTGTTTCTCGTTTTATTTCTTCCACTGGAACATTGACTGCACTCTCATTACTCTCGGCAATGTTTTTTTCTCGATCACTGCAGCGTTAACCGAAGACTCTCAAAACAAAAATTATTTATTATTCCCTAAATAATGGAATGTGCAAAGGTCACGACGACCAGATGCGATCGCGACGGTGTAAGAAGTATTAAGACTCAATGTTAATGGCGTAAAAGAAATCTACGGGTGTCGTGAGCTGGAAATTTAAAGTGGCGTAGTTGCAAAAGAAGTTTTTTACAGCTGGTAATACACGGCTCAAGGAAAACAACCAATTGCTTCGTAGTATAGGCCGCTTTGAGCAAGCAAAACGCGCGGCTGTATAAAGCGTAGAAATAAAGGCGCACTTGCGACCCAGTGTGCGAACTCCCCGAAGAATTTTGAACGTCTCAGCAGGAAAGCTGCTTGTCCTCTCAAGGATGCATGCTGATGTGTACACAGTGCACTTTCTTCCAACGCGTAGCTCAAAGTGGGCAAACATTCTCGCTCGCCTCTGCTCGCGCAGAAGGTGCACAGTGTTCATCAGCAGTACCCACAATGCACCCCAAAAGAACGATTGCAATCGATGTTAAGAAGCGCTGTCATGATCTATTTGCATAAGGAAGTATAGAACGACTGAAGCTTGAGCAAGTTGGTGGCACACGGTAAAGCAGGGGAGTTCATACAAGAACACAAGTGCAAAACGGTGTTTGTGTTCCTCCTCCTCGTGTCTGTGTTTGCACGCCTGAATTTCAGTGCAAAAAAGCATCTTGCCTGCGACAACAGGCGGCACACTTTAAGGACGCTTGCACTCAAAGTGGAAAAGAAATTACATTTCTTTTCGCCGACGAAAAAGATAGGACTAATAAAAAAGGCGCTGTCGAGACAAGATAAAGCTTGATCGACTCCATCTGCCGAGTCGCTTTTGGTGACGATAAAAGTGAGTTGAGCGTGGAAATGTTTACCATCTGCAGTTGCCCAAATGCGAACAGCGAAGCGCGTTGTTCTTGAGCAGCCCAGCGAAAAGCAAGAGCCACGGAGGCAGCGGATATGTCCGATCAACTGTGACGTGGCACAAGCAGTGTCCGCTACACATCGGAGTTGCTCGTACATCTCGGCAAGTATTCGCTTTTCGCCTGGCTGCGCAAAACACACGCGCTACGCGGCTCGCATTTGGACGACTGCAGGTCTACCTACAGGGCCGTAATACGTGAAGATTTCATCCTATTCTATCTGTCTCATCTGTCCCTATGAACGCCGATGTCGGTGATAGCGGCAGGGGATGCGGCTTCACTCAAACGAATCAGGAAGGAGAAAAGGTACAAACCATGAAAGGAATGGATATGACACGAGCTCTACTATGTAAACAGAATTTTTGCAGAAAGATGGCTTCTTTTCTCTACAGTGATTTTACCATATTTCTTGGAGCATTAGCGACATTTTCGTGCGTTTTATTGCGCTTTGTCTTCATAAATGTATTGGAAATGTTTCTGGTTCAATTTCGTTTGTATAACTACCAGCTGTTATTTCTTACTGTACAGCCGGGGTATTACTTAGTGACATTGACCTATATGAATTCCTTGGTCACTCCAGCGAATATTGCAACCGTACAGACACTCCTAGTAGATGCTCTGTGTTTATTTTTTCTGAAACATTTTTGTAGAAAAGACGTCACGAATTGAGTTCATACGTCAAAAAATGCAAATCCGTGTGGGTCGACATGTACTCCTCGCTCATTTGTTCAAATGGCCCATCCGGTAAACGCATATCAAAGTTGTCCGTTCAAGTATGTTATGAGGTGGAGTACACAGAACTACGATATCTAGTTTCAATTCTGAATTTCGTGTTCGTAAACATTGCGCTTCAGTGCCCTGGAAGTCGCCGATGTGCGGAATTTTTTTACAAAATATTTGTGCTCCGAAATCAAAATTGAGCTTGGTACTGTGGGTATAATTTTGATTTCACTCATATTTTAAACAATATTTATTCACACCATTGAAATGGTTAGATAAGGAGAACACGTCTGCGTTTGACATGAATCTGAAAAAAAAATCGGACCTTATCTGACGGTAAGACTTCCTCGCAAGAGGAAGAAATTTAGTTGGGCAGGCTATGTGATCTGTAATGCAGAAGGAATCCGTAGTAGAAAAAAAATTGAGCGCGTCTGAAAGTATTGTAGTACGGTGAGGTTGGTGAACATACAGGCAATGTATAAAGTCAGCTCGGGAAAGACAGGCTCGGGAAAGACCGCTGGGGTAGCATGACATGACGGATCGAACTGCACCTACTTCGTGCTATATATAGGAGGCGTTGGCCAAGCGCCTCAATGCGCTCGCTCGTCGGCGAGGAGTTCATAACTCGAAGAACCGCTCAGCGGCGTTCAACTGAACAAAAGTGCTTTCGCATTCACAACTCATAACAAGTGCTTGGGTGTCCTCGGACTTTTTGTTGTACCGTCTACAGGAAGTCTCCGCTACGGCTTCTGACGCCATAACGGAGGCGCTCCGACTGGCCGAAGGTAATATGGTTGCCCAGTAATGAAATTTCTGACTTCCGGGCCCCCTGTAAACTAATGTCCGTGGGCTTTATTGCGCACTCAAACTCCTGAAGAAGTTCGCTTCTAGACGGCACCCAGCACGATCACGCGCATTCGGCTCTCGGACCATATTACCGATAACAATATCTGCAAGTATCGGACAAGGTAGCAGAGCTTTAAAAGCCATCTACGATTCTCCCATACTCTTCTACATAGGATGCTGCTCTACATTCTATGCACTATACCTTTCCCACCAAAGCCAGGGTGGTTCCTCTCAGCCCTAAGAGGAGAAACGAACGTACTTAGCTTTCATATGATAATTACCACTGCGGCTTAAAAAACGATACCATTGAATCTCTGTTACATTTTTATTACTTTCGCGAAATTGAAAGCTGGTTATCTCCTAAAGTTCTTCATCCGCTGCTTTTGCCATAAGGTTCTGCGAATTTGCCTATGTACCTTTGAAGGACACAAATGAGTAAAAAAGAATGAATAATTTTGGCATGGACCAGCAGCGAGAAAGTTATTAAATGGCTAGGCATAATCCGTGAAGAAAAAAAGAAAAAAAAGAGGGGCAGCGTAGCATTCATCTTTCATTCTGCAGCATTTCTTTTTAACGTGGTTGGCGAGTTCGTTTTGCTAATGAAGTATTCCAGACCAGGAAGGCTTCATAGACAAAACATTTTTTCGTGAAACTTTAAGAATACTAACACTTGCAAACGCTCTTCGAAGCTGAAACCGACACTTACAGTGTTCGCAGAGATACAAGGCCCGTGAAATCCTTCGGTGACAGGCGCACGAGCTTGTTTCTTGTTAGAGACCTAGAAATGAAGCAGAAATTAGGAATCCCAGCACGAGATTCTTAAGAGGTGGAGTTCCCAGAACTGCGATGTCTAGTTTCAATTCTGAATTGCGTGTTTGTAAACTATGCGCTTCATTGCCCTGAAAGCCGCCGATGTGCGGAATTCTTTCACAAAATATTTTTGCTCCGAAATCAAAATTGAGCTTGGTACTGTGGGTAGAATTTTGATTTCTCTCATATACGAAACAATATTTATTCACACATTCGTATTCTTGCTACGCCGCTGCAAGGGGTTCTGAGCATACAACGGCCACCATTGGAGAGTTGCAATTCAGGGATGTATAATCGAGCGTGTTCTAGTTATGCATCTCACATGCGGAACATGCTTGCAGCCGATTCCCTGTTGTGCCGCTGATTTTTATTTTTTTTCCTCCCTGAGAAATACATTGCCCGATGCATCTTTCACAAAACATGTTGTTCGAAATTCTACTTCAATGAAACGTTTGAATTAAATTGAGAGTTGTACGTGCCAAAATGAGGATATGATTATGAGGCACGTCGTAGTGGGGATCTCCGTATTAATTTTTAGCAACTGGGGTTCTTTCCCGTGCACCCAATGCGCGGTACCCGCATCACGTGACCTCGTTCTTGGCTGTGCAACGCCAAAGCCACTAAGCAACCACAGCGGTTATGTTACCACCCTAACGCAAAAACATGCGTTAAATGACAAAAAATCATGTTCTGGGCCCTTAGATTTCTGACCGGTACCGCTCACGAATATAGGAAGTCGCAATTTGAAACTTTCAATACACTGATTGTGCGCTACTCACAGAACTTGGAGCCGCTTTAGATTCTCAAATGCGTGTGGTCCAAGTGATTCAATTTCATTGCCATCCAGCCACCTGTAAATAAAAAAAAAATTAGATCGGTGTCTTCCGAGATAAACATTGCAATCTCCAGCGGTGACTACGGTTTCTTTTTGTCTTGTTTTTTTTTCTTTCTGTTTACAGGAGGTGCTCTTACTACATAGTTTCGTATTTACATGAACGTGGACGCCGTTCGTTTGTGTAGGTTTAATGAGTGAAGTTGGCCAAACAGTCTTTCTGCAGTAAGCACAATAGATCCCCGGAACATCACAAAGGTCTGACGGCCCATTTACGGTGCTCTATTGCTCAACGTTATCCCTGGCGAACATTTACCACTTTGACAGCATCTATCAAGCCGCCTACATCTTTGTGCTCTCATGGTCGTTTGGTTCACTTGTTGGGTACGCAATTGGCATAGTAAGAGTGTATGCCCAATATAATCAATAGGTCATGACATGAATGACATGAATGACATGTCATGACATGCCTGTCATGTAGGTCATGAAACAGCCGCCTACGTGTTGGTGCTCTCATGGTCGTTTCGTTAACTTGGTATCTATCAAAATTGGCATAGTAGGACAAGACTATTTGTCGAACATAAATGATAGGTCATGACATGCGTGTCATGTAGGTCATGAAACAGCCGCCTATGCCTTCGTGCTCCATGGTCGTTTGGTTTACTTGGTAGGTACCACAGTTGGCATAGTATGACAAGTGTATATGACAAACACAAATGAAAGGTCATGACATGAATGTCATGACATGCGTATCATGTAGGTCATGAAACAGCTACCTAAGTGTAGGGGCTCTCATGGTCATTTTGTTAACTTGGTAGGCTCCCCGTGTACTGCTTCGCAAAACATCCGTAGAGGGCATCGGATCTGCTCTCTTTTTTAATCGGCTATGGTATTCCATAATTCTTCGCTCCAGCTTGTTCTAGGCTCCCCGTTAAAGCTGTAGTTTGATTCACGGACTTAGTACCTCAGTGAGCGTCTCGAAAAAAAAAAAAAACGTTCTTGAGTTACAAACACTAAATTCTCAGGCTTTGGTTCGTTTCGTTCCCTTACGTTTTTTGTTGCTTCTGTTGTGTACTACTATATCTAAATATTATCGCAATAGTAATCATACGAGCGCTAATACCCTCATACTGAAGGTTAGTGTGTGTTTAGAAACGCGGAATTCGTTTGGCTAAACGACAAGGCGAAGTAGACGAGCCCCGTCAACGCAACGCTCAATCGCCTCGGTGGCGGAGCAAGGACAGTGTTCCGCCTTCCGCGACTGCTGGCATTAGTGCTCTGCGCTCAAAAAGAAAAAAAGAAGAAAAATCATCCGCCATCCCGGTCGTGCGAAAATGTATGTTCAGCGAAGCAGTTGTAAAGCACCACTAGAACTTGCCGGGGAAAGAGGGGGGGAGGGGACGTATGCGGCGCTTTATTCCTCGATTGTTCCTGCGGTGCATGATTAAGCTACAGGAGAAGGCGGGCGTGCGCACTTCGCCTGTGCTGGAATTCCTCGACGATACCACCAGCGACGTCATGCCGCTGCTGGTCGCGTTGCCGTGTGTTTTGCCTTTGCCGATCCTCGTATTCACGCTGCTCCTCGGGGGGCCCAACTACGCGCTGCGCACCCATAGCGGTGCTGCAGCAAGGAAATCAGTTGCTAGGCTGGTTTGTTTACATACGAAATGCTAGTGAAATCAGTACCCACATCGCAAGCTGGCGTCTCAGCAGTAATTTTCACCCGGAAACGTATGCGGGGAGCGCTACATGCTTCGCTTTCATAGCAGCAGCGCCTTATCATCAATTATGTGGTTTGGATGCTTGTTTTGGACTTGTTCTATCTTGAAATGAATGTTGTGTGGCAGGTTGTATACGCGTGAATCACTGAAGGTAGTTATTTTCTTCCTCTTTCCTTTCTTTCTTTTCTTTTTGTGAGAGCGACGCCTGAAAAATAATGATCAACTAGATTCTAACAGCTTCGTTGTAAAATAAATCCTGGGATCTCATGTACCAAATTCACGATGTGAATACGAAGCACGCCGTAGTGGAGGACTCCGGATTCAATTCGGCCACATGGTGAGGGGGGGGGGGGGGGGGGTTCTGACGGGTGTTTTCACATTTCGCCCGCATCAAAATGCGGCCGCCGCGATCGAGATCTACACGGAAATGCAGGAAGCGGAAAGCGCTCAAGCCCCGAATTATTCAACCTGAGATGCGCCTCACTCGTTATATGCGTTCGGGAACAGACGCTGCCATGAGTGCTATACGGATCTTCGCATATATGCGCAAATTGTGATTCCTTCTCTTTTTCATTAGTATTCCTCGTCCTTAGCGAATTACCAACGCAGTCTAAAGAAAGATATCCGAGCGGTGCTCATGAATGCTATTTCTACGGAGATATAAAAGACATACTTTTACATTATTAGTTTGTGCTGTTATTTTTCTCAGAGACAAGATGCTTGAATTTTAGAAAACTTCACGCAATAAATGAAAGCGAGAGAAAAGTGGTGGCAGTCGCTTCAAATATTCCAGCAGCAGGATTCGGCTGTATTAAAAAATAGGCCCGTCTCTCCAGATATGCCCAACTGTTTATTGCAAAGAACGAGCGGACTTTATGATCAAAGTAAGTGAAAACGGCAACTGAGAGCTGCTGACGGTGACATGAGCACTTATTGTATATATATATATATATATATATATATATATATATATATATATATATATATATATATATAAATTATTTCTCGTACTTTTGTCAAACCTGTTTCCCAGCTGTGTTTTTGGGAACGCCAGCCGGCCGAACTTCCGCAGCTTCACCTCTTCGAAAGAAATCTTGGTACTGTTCTTTTTTTGCATTTAGGTAATTCTAGCATATGAAAGCGCCACATAACCTTGCACATCACCCAAGGCACTATTGGAACTCGGTTCATGGCAGGCAGTTTAAAGCCGAGAGCGCAGAAACCTCTTCCATATTTTTTCTTTTTTTTGTGCGACGTCATCTTTTGCTGCTACAACATTTCCGCAGGCGTCAAATACGGAACCTCCGCGCAGTGCGCGCAGCGTTCAAACCGCGCCGGAAACGCGAAGGTACGACAGACACGTGACCAGGAACTCACAGGTGCGTGAGGTTCTTCGGATGAACGAGCAAGTCTCCATGTACATCTGTCAACAGGCAGCTCCTCAGGTCTCTGTGTTTGAAAGGAAATAGAGTATAAACACAGAAACGATATAAAATCGACAAGAAGTTGGTTTTTCTAAGGCGACATTGCACCAATATTATTATTTTTTTTATTATTATTATTCATGCAAAGATACATGTTGCCATCACACAGAGGGGAAGAAAAAGATGAAGAATATAAAAGAAAGACGAAACAAATAAAAAAAAGCAAAGCACCACACATCACATTACACGCGCTGTAGGAGCATACAGGCGAGACTCTAGTTGCGTTCTCAGAAAGAGCTAAAGCACTCTGGGAGCACCGAATTCCAGTTAAAGCACGACATACCGAAAAATAATATATCGATGAGCGCAAGTACGAGAAAGGTCAATTTGCCAGAACTTGCTCAGAAGCCTAGAGACACACGCAAGAAGAAGTCACGCATCATTTTTTTTTCCAGTGAAATCGGGGAAAGCGTGTTACTGTTCCATTCACGAGATTAAGGAGA
Organism: Dermacentor albipictus; assembly: GCF_038994185.2. NCBI lineage: Eukaryota > Metazoa > Arthropoda > Arachnida > Ixodida > Ixodidae > Dermacentor > Dermacentor albipictus. The sequence continues at coordinate 91,254,090 of NC_091825.1, forward strand.
TGCTCGAGCGTGTGTAGTTGATCTGGCCGCTCGCCGCGTAACGTGGACAGCTACATCAAAATGTAATGAAAAAGAGTGGACTTCACAATCGGAGGGTCACGCATGGAATTAATACGGCTCGAGCGTCGCAGTGCTTCGGGCTCAGGTGCGACACATAAACCAGAAAGACCGCGACACTGAAATATAAATAGTCGCGTGATTCCCAAAATTACGCACACTTGAAACTAAAAGAAAAAGAAAAGAACAAATGAGTAGCACGAGTGCTAGGCGCAGAGTTGCAACTGTTGGTGCCTGTACAAGAGACAACAGCAGATGTCTATAGCCCACATAGTTCACGACTAACACGCAGTAAAATCACAGACGTCAGCATGACTTAGCCGTGATTCGGCCCATGAATTGACAGTTATGTATACGTGCTGCGGTTCCCTCCGCCTTTGTTTGTAGACTTGGAGAAAACTTGCACGCTACGCTGGGCGGACGGAAGTGACGGACTCCCGGACGACGACACAGACACAGTGCTCGTCTTTGTCTTCGTCATCTCGTGTTCCGTTACGTCGCGCTACAATTCTACACCGTAAAACGTCGCCTATCAGCTATCCCAGTCCACTGCCCTTCTAAGTGGAGATACATTTTTGTTTTCCTTTTTTTGTGGGAGGCGATTGTAATTGAAATTCGTCATTGCATTTCGGTAAAGTATCGTTGAATCTGCTCAACTTCAGTGCTTTTCAAACCATAAATGAAATAAGAATAATGTCACTATGGCTATAATGTCTCTACGCATAGTGACGGAAGCAAGAGCGTTGCCATATTTTTTGTCAACTCTAGGCTTCCTAATAAATGCCTTAGGCACTTGAAATCATTGCTCCAGGGCTGAATGCTCCCGGATGAGTGGACTTTAAGGTCTTCAATAAAATTTATTTTTGTCTACATTTCAAACACCCTAATACTCTTTGGTTGATTTGCATTACGTAGCTTTCAGCACCTCTCGCTAACGCAGTACTGTGACTGTAATGGTGCTGACAATTTGAACTTTACTTAAAAATGCAGCAGCGAATGCTTTAGCGCAACTACTTCAGATTGCGGTTGCGTCAATACCATTCCAGAACGATATCTATAAACGCAATTTTGAATCTTCCACAGGTACAAGAAGGTGCCGTACACCATCTCGTCATGAATTTCTCCTCCTGTATTTGCATGCCCAAATATATAGTAGGTATAGAAGCAAGAAGGTAGTGTCATGTCCTGCCCCGTGCTGTATTGCACCTCGTTCTCGTCTTGCGTCTGCGTGGCGCTTGTTAACATCTCAATCAGGAAACACGCACTTCAGGCCAACTACCTTTTTTATATGCACCATGATAAATTACAAGAGCGCCGAGACGGTCACACTACACCATGGGTGAGGGGCATGAAGGTTGCATAGAGAGAGATGAAAAGAAGATTTCGTTAGCGTATGCACACGTAAGCACTTCGTCAAAGGCTATCACTAAGGCAAATCAATCTCATAAAAAAGGGCAGAAAAACAAACAATGAGTAACGACTTCCAAGGCCTGCGAGCCAATAAATGGTGTGGTTGACGTTTAGTATCTTGTTCGCAGAAAGAGGTCGGTCGTCCGATCATGCTGATGTGTTTTGGCTTCGACACTGTGTATCAAAACAGAAGGCGGCCACAGAATAATTCATCGATGGGCCCGGCCCACTAGCGCTCGGCAATGCCAGTCGTATTGAGAAAGGGAGAGGTACGATGTTGGAAACGCCGCCCCGTTGTTTACCAAATTATTTTTAGTTTTGTGTCTGTATGCGTGTGTGGAATTTTTTTTTTGCTCCTACGACCGCGCTCCATTCCTGATGATGTGCGGTGTTTTATAGCGCAAGGGCCAGGTTTGGCCAAAGAGCGCCATGACAGGTGGTAATGTTGACGATGTATTGTGGATGACGTGCACAATGAACGCATCATGGTAGATGTGACATGGTTGTAAAAGGGCCTAAAAACGTCCGCTGTAAGTGGAGTAGAATGTATAGGTGTTAAAATAATGACGGTGACTAGGATGCCATGTGGGCTATGGGAACGGGCTTTCGTTAAAACATGATGCAATATAACTTAACACTGACATCAGAGTTTCAAGAGAGCCTTTGAATACAGGGCTGTTAGTCGTGTGCTAAAAGTTGCCTGGCCAGATGATTTTGAGGGTGTCCGTTTCGGCTAAAAACTCTAAGAATGTTTGCAGAATAAAAAGCGGTTCATCGCTAAGAAAAAATGCAGGGTGAAGGGGTAAATTCTCGCGATATGCAGCAGTGAAATACTTTTTCCTCTCTGTTCTATTGTAGGGCACTGAATAAGAATATGGAGGACTGTGAGACTATTGCCGCACTTAACACACGTTGGAGAATCACCCCCCAGTCAAGAAATGAGAGTGAGTACCGTATCTGTGGCCTATCCTTAATCGGCAAAGAAGTACCTGCTTTTACCTTGCTATTTTCCCATTTATCCAGTTCCCCCGTTTTGGTTTTATTATGTGAAGCTTATTCATTGCATGTGTATCCCACTCGCCTTGCCAATTATTCCTCAATTTACTGCGTAGAAAAGGCTTTAGGTCTGTGGCAGGGACGGGGATATTTGAATCTGCATCGCCAAAAATTACAGACCTAGCACTTTGGTCAGCAGCTTCGTTGCCTTTTATACCTTTGTGACCAGGTACCCAGCATATGACAATCACTTGATTGCACATATATAGGGAGCACAATAGATTGTACAGCTCACTAAAAACTGAGTTTCTATATTTTCTTGGGCTGAGTAGTGCTCTGACTACACTTAATGAATCGGTAAACACAACAGCCCTAGCAAGTTCTGTGAGCCTTATGTTTTGAACAGCCGATAGTATAGCGTAGGCTTCAGCTGTAAGTATACTTGTGTGTGGATTTAGTGCCCCGGATATTGAAAATGAAGGTCCCAGAGCTGCGTAGGAAACTCCTTTAGAGGACTTGGAAGCGTCTGTATAGCATTCTGTACAGGAGTACTTCTCCTGAAGTTCACGAAAACGGAATTGTATATGTGCTTCTGGCGCCCTCTTAGATATTTCTACGAAAGAGACGTCGAATTCAATGGTCTGCCATTGCCGTGGTGGGAGCAGGCAAGTGGGTGCCATTAGGGCATTCAGTGGGACTGAGACACCTGTTCCTTCTGCCAGTGTTGTCAAACGAAGGCTCAACGGAGCTCTAAAATGGGCGGTTACGAAATAATCTGGCTGTAAACACTTCATGAATAGATGAGTGACATGGATGCTGCACGCCTGATTTAACCTTGAGAGCATAGGAAAAAGTTAAATATGTCTTTCGAAGATGTAATGACCATTCATTACACTCCACATACAGGCTTGCTACGGGACTTGTCCTAAAAGCGCCTGCAGCCACGCGTATACCCAAGTGGTGAATGGGATCTAGCATCTTTAAAGAACTAGGCGCAGCAGAGCTATATACTGTTGCTCCATAGTCGAGGCGGGACCGTATAAGGCTTTTGTAGAGGTTCTAAAGGCATCTCCTGTCACTTCCCCAAGAAGTGCGGGACAAGAGCTTTAGTAAATTCATTGTCTTCAGACATCTCGCTCTCAGATACTTAAGGTGAGGGAGAAATGTTAGTTTAGAGTCTAAGATGATTCCTAAAAATGTATGTTCGTGGCTGACAGATAGCGGCTGTCAATTGAGATAGACAACAGGGTTAGGTAATATACCTCTCTTATTAGAGAATAGAACGCATGTACTTTTTGGGGGGTTTATTTCTTTCTTATTGACTTTATTTTCTTGAAATGGATAAGATTCTCGGCAGTTGGAGATTCGCGAAGGTGACTTCAAGCCTTATTTTGATTTTTACGAGCTTCTTTGCACTCCGCATTCCACCAGGGAACACGTCACCTAGTGGGCTATTCAATCGATTCAGGGATACACAGTGACGCCGCTTCAACAACAAATGCTGTCAGATATGCCATGGCGTCATCAATAGGAAGTGCAGAGATGTCTTCCCAGGTCATGAGGGTGAGTTCTTTATAACGTTTCCAGTCGGATGACTCGACTATCCAGGGGGGGGGGGGGGGGGGGTGCATGGGGAGCATTGATCATGTTTTGTTGATTTTATGACAATCGGAAAATGGTCGCTCCCATATGAGTTTTTAAGCACGTTCCACTCTAGATACGGTACGAGTGTACCAGATGCAATGCTCAAATCGATCGATGAAAATGTTTTGTTTGCCAGGCTATAGAATGTAGGCTCTTTATTATTTAGTAAGCATGCACCTGTAGTGAGGAGGAGGCTTTCTACTAAGCATCTCCTGGCATCACAACGACAACCTCCCCAAAGGGTGTTGTGTGCATTGAAATCTCCGACGACAATATAAGGTTGCCGCAGTTCATTAATAAAGCTTTCGAATTCTGCTTTTGAAAGATGGCAGTTCGGGGGGATGTATAGTGAGGAAATTGTTCCTAGTTTATTAAACAGTATCGCACGGACTGCAGCTGCCTCTAGGGGTGTTTTAAGCTGTAATTGCCGGCAAGCAACACCCTTATCTACAATTATTGCCATACCGCCAGACGAAGCAAGGGCGTCGTTGCGGTCTTTTCGGTATATGACATACTGCCGGAGAAAGTTCGTGTGTGAAGGATTTAGATGTGTTCCTTGTACACACAGCACCTTTGGACTGTACTTATATAATAGTTCCTTAATGTCGTCTAGGTTGTGGAGTAAACCCCTGACATTCCATTGTATTATCTGTGTATCCATAATGTATGTGTTTTGTGCTGTGGGTCTAAGAAATATAGATTAGATTATCTTACGAGACCTTTCCAGGCCCCATGAAACGAAATCTCTCTATCTTCCGGACGCGCTCGAGGGAGCTGCGCCGTTCCTTGGGCGTCTGAGACGACGTATCCATCACCTCGTCTGATGCGGTGGATACTGCCTGCAGAGCGGGCACTTTCGCGGGAGTGGTGGGCCGATCTGTACCGGCAGTGGCCCTGGGTTCAACAGGTCCGGAGGTGTGCTGGCCCTCATTTGCGGCAGACGGAACAGCGCTGGCTGTTTCAGTCAGGGGGGCGGATGGCGTGACCGCCGTCACTCTGCGAGTGACTTGGGCGGCCGCCGAAAGATGTGGCGCTGCCCCCCGGCGTGCCACCTCGGTGTAAGAAGGACTGGTCTGATTGTTGGAATAGAAACGCTTGCGTGCCTCTGGGAAAGTCAAATCTAGTTTCACTTTGAGTTCTATTATTTGTTTTTCTTTTTTCCACGAGGCCAGGATCGCAGGATCGAGTTGGCACAGTGGGTTGCTGAACTGCAAACGTCAGAAGAGTGTTCGATGGAGCTACACTTGGCACAAGTAGCACGCCCTCTGCAGTTTTGGGACCCGTGCCCAAAACGTCGGCACTTAAAACATCGACGCGGGTTTGGAATGTATAGCCTGAGACGTAGCTTGCAGTAACCGGTCTCGATTGATTAAGGAAGAATGCTGGTTCCAAAAGTTATGATTACATGCCTAGTTGGTATTTCTTTGTCATCTCGTCTTATTTTATTCCTTTGCACTTTGACGACGTTCTGTTCTTGCCATCCTTCAAGTAATTCACTTTCACTAAGTTCGAGAAGGTCATGTTCCGAAATGACCCCGCGCACTGTATTCATCATCCTGTGTGGGCTTACTGAGACGGGAATGTCCCCAAACGCTACAAGTTTCGAGAGTCGGTTGTATTGTGGCTTGTCGCGAACTTCGAGAAGATCACCGCTTCCCATCTTAGTTACTTTATAACCTGGGCCTATTGCTTCTGTGAGGGATTCGGCTACAAGAAAAGGTGATATCACTCGGACTGTCTTAGTTTCGTGTTGACTGTGAAAAACGTGTTATTTCGGAAATGACTCTTTTGGTTGCATAAAAAAGCTGAATGGTTCACCGGTGTGCCTCCTATTCAGGGAACGACCAGGCAGTGGGGGAAAAGTGCTTGCCATACAAAGTTTGGAAATTCGGTGGCGATGGTGGCCACCCACCACCGAGCCCAACAAGGGGACGCTACAAGGTCGGGAATATACCTGCAGGCCCCAGCCATGCATCGTCGCTATAACCTAATATAAGATACCCACGTTTGGATAATTACACCAGGTTAACCCTTGCCGCCCAGAATACGGAAGTGAGAAGAAGTGATAAGGAGACAGGAAAGAAGAAACAGCGAGAGAGAAAGCAAAAGATTGAAGAGGGGGACAGGAAAAGGCGACTGCCGATTTCCTCCAGGTGGGTCAGTCTGGAGGTGCCGTCTATATGAAGCAGAGGCCGAAGAGGTGTATTGGCTGCGCCGGGGGGCCTCAAAGGTCCAAACACCCAGCATCGGCTCAATCCCGAGGATCCCCCTTTCCCCAGACACGGCTATACCGCGCACAGCTACACGCGGGAGGGGCCAACTCTCGTGCTCTCGGGTACGTGGTGTCGCAACACACCAAAGGCCTGCTGACGCAGACGCCCCTGCGGGGTGTTGATGGAAGGTATCCGCCAGCCCAAATAGTGTTGAAAAGTGCGAGTAGCGTAACTTGTATGTCAGTATATAAGTTTTTGATCATGTCATACATGACTCTGTCAGGTTCCGGTGCAGAGCTCTTGCATGTGATCAAGATCTCAACTCGAAAATACTGAAAGACCGGTTATACGGTTCGTTCTCCCTGCATATATGCACGGCTGGCTTACGTTCTTCTAGTTGTTTGTATTTGAATTCCTCTCGATTCCACTCAATTCCTTGTCACTGTCCTACTTTAGTCTTCGTGCATTATCATTTTGTTTCTTCATTTTCCATTTTCCCCCTCGCTTCTATCTTACATTTCTACGCTACTGTCCTTTCCGTCCCTAAACAGTACACATGAGTTGTGTGCCTTTCTGTAGCAGCCTTCTTTTTCTCTTATTTCCCTATCGGCTCATTGCATGTTTTCAAACAGGATAATCAATCAAGCAATCAGTTATGTAATTAATTAATTGGTTAATAAATAATTAATCAAATGTTTATTCTATAGTACCCTAGAGGAGCCATAAAGCCTTCGTACTGGTGCACTTAAAGAGTAATGCGCGATACAAAATGTACATAAGAGACCTATATGGTAGACAAAACAATGCGAATTTATAATAACAACAATAATGCTAATTTAGCAATCTTCACCTGAAGCCGCACAACTAGCTTCAAATGATAAAAGCGCACTTCGCGCGAACAAACATTTGCCAATACAGAAAAACACGGACTTACAGAGTTTCCAGCGCCGTTAGGCCTCGAAACGCCTCCGCAGCGATTGATTCAATAGGGTTGTGGGACAGGTGTCTGTAACCATAAGAGACATCCAACTAGACTCTGCACCGTTCCAACGAAAGTTTCTGAGGAGCTCCAGTAACATCCTCCTCACGCTTTAGCAGGACATAACTCCAGCACCAAATCTTAGAGTTAAGCCTCTTCACTCCGCTAAATGTCGGCATGTCGTGTTGTCTGTTCGTACTTAGAATTTCACGCCAGCTTTGATGGTCTACCCGGTCTACAAAGGTGACTTTCATTTAGTTTCTTTGCAGCCAAGCTGATCATTGTAGCTTGAAGAACATACCGAGGCACACTGCTAAACTCAGGCGCTCGCGGTAACCATGGCTTCAGAACGACACGGTGATCCGAGCTGAATAAATGTAATTTTTAATACTTATTCCCTTTGGGCACGTAGATACAGTCTGAGCGCTGCCTACGCAAGCAACAATGCACATCGACACATCGATGCGCACGTGGTATGCCACGAGCCATGTTTGACTATGTTGAACGTTGTGACATTCGCGGCCAATCTCTCCAGCGTACCCCCGTAGAATTATGCAAAGCCCGTTTACCCGTACCCTCGGGACATTTTGGGATGGAGTTCGTGATGTGGCTTCATGAACGTGGATTGAGCCATTCCATAACTTTTTTCCTGCTGGGCTATGTTTTGTACCGCAGCGTGCCTGCGGAAGCACGGCGAGGGTTAACTCTCCAAAAATACTGTTATGCACTGTAAAAGAATTTAAAGCCTTCAAATTCAACAATACGGTGTAAATCTATAATGTTTAAAAAAAAAGGACGTACACCGGACAACAGAACAGAGAATGGGACACACACGGCGCTGTGTGTGTCGCATCCTCTATTCTGCTGTACGGTTTGCGTCTCCAGCGCTGTTTTTAAACATTATGGAAAACCACCAACTCGTCCAGTCTGCCGTTCTTCTACGGTGTAAATCTGGCTACAGCTCACACCCTTACACACAATAAAATGTGTAAGAGAGCAAGTTACAGACATATTTACACCGTTTTTTTTTGTTTTAGGGTATAAATTATTTTACACTGTATGTATTAGGCACCTATGCAGGCTCCGCGCGTTCGGATCATATCTGTGGCTCTATGTTTTCACGACTTTCCTTGAGGAAAGTCGTGAAAACAAATGATTTTTAAGTGTTTTCCTGTGGAATAGACAACATTATATTATTTCGCCTCATGGGGAGACACGCACGAAAAAATAACAAAGTACAAACAATGTCCGCACCAATCTGTTGATCACAAAAGCATTGTTTCTCAATGCACCTTAAATGTTCGTGTTGCACTTACATTGGTACAAGCGCGCAGCGTCATCGAAGATAAACACACGCATCTTAGACTGATACTACAACTGCTCGCTAACTGCTTATAGCACAATACTGAGCCTCGTTCCAGAATGATTGTTCGATTAAGAATGAATAAAGAAGGCCTAACGTACGGACATAAAGAAAAGCCTAAGTTTAAGAGCTTGTTCATCAATGGATGTGCTACAGCCGTTTAGACACGTAAAAGCTTTTATAAAGACGTCTTTGCGTAATCTTTCCACGTTATTTATCTGTACAAGAAACTTAATTTGTTTGTTTTCTCGGAACCCCCCCCCCCCCATATTACGGAACTGCGGGATTTCTCAGTGGGAGGTGAGAAAAGCGTTAAAGTAGGCAACAAATCATTCTCTTTCAAATACTAGAAGAGTTGCAGACTACAAAAGCAATTTGTATGTTATGCTGTGCTAGTAGAAACATCCTGTACAGGTTATCGAGTAGACCCGAGGCGATCACTAAAATGCATTGTTTTCAAAGTCCCCCTGGCCTTTGACGTGGAAGTACAAAACGTAGCGTTAATTTATTTGTGGAGCGTGTAGTTTGGTGCAACCTTTATGGGTGGTACATGGAACGTAATAAAATCAGCATGCTTCAAAAAATGAGTATGAACACTGCAGGCAACAAAAACGATTGCATGAAAGAAGTCTCACAGGTTTCGCAGGTTCTTGTTGCTCACGAAGGTGTCCGCTTCGATGTGACGAATCTTGTTACCTTGGAGGTACCTGTCAAATAAAGCAACACTGTATCACTTCGACAACGGCATACAAAGCTCCGAAAAGCTTGTTTTGATTACTTAGCTAATGCAACTTTTACTTCAACAATCCCACTGTATCTTAAAGGCCTTCATAATGTCGACTACTTTCATTAAATAGTTAAGGTTGAAGCGTCTCCGCTTCTGTTCGGGTTCCCGGAGCAGTAGTACTTCGCCAGCCACAAGCAGAAGTAACGAACGCCTTCCAACAGCAAAACGACATTTCGCGATTAAATTTAAATTACCACATACTCGACAAAAAGTTAAAAACAATAGCTAAAGCAGAAATGCAGCTATCCAACACCTTAACGCTGCACACGCCTTGTGCACACGCACCTGCTGTGCGGGTGACTTCAGTTCCGTCGACTTATAAAGATCTGATGACGCATGCGCCAAGGCGCTCACAGCCCCACCTTACCAGTTTCCCATCGTAACAGCTGAAGCTTCATGTAGCGGTCATTGCATATAGATTGTTTTGGTAGACAATCGACACAATCACGGCAATTTCCTCAGTGCAAATTCAAGTGATCGCTGCGACTCTGTATTCAGGCGGTTCAATTTCTTTCACCCAAAAAGCAATCTTCCTTCTAACATAAAACAACACGAAAAACTCATGCGCCATTCCATTGTGTGAAGGTGGATGACAAGCGAAGTTTATCGAACGACACAGAGGTGACCCATTATATTGAACAAAGGCATGAACATATTTATTGTCCTAATCTGTGGTCATCGTGGCGATGTTGGTACGCGCACACATTCGCGAGTCACGTCTGTCATTAAATGCGTCCGTCATGTAAGACAACGAATGACTCATGCCTCCTTAAAGGTACACTAAAGGTTACTATGAAGTCAAGTTAAAGTGATAAAGTAATGCTCTAGAACGTCTAAGGCGTCAACATAATCGCGAACAGAGCTTTATTAACCGAGAAATTGAGGTAAATGCATGACACGATTTGAGACCCCCCAACAAAATTCCGGTAGTAGCTCCATGACGAAGGCGCTCCTCATCATGATTTATGTCACTAGTACTCAACTACTCGCATTAAAAAGATCATTTCATTAGGTTATGAAACGGAAGGAAATGCTACTTGTCTACTTCGATTCCAAGAAAAAATAACATTTTGACTTTACCCTACAGTAGTATGGGTGGTCGAAAGGTTTCGTTTTCGCTCGACACTGCGCCGCGCGCGCTTTGGAGTTTCAGTTGTCTCGTTATCGCGTCGTGCTGCGGTGTTACTGCTGGCTCGCGAAACTTGCATTTGGAACAAGCAGCGAGAATGCCACGTCCGTGTGATGCCGTGGCATGCGCGAACGGTGCGCGGAACTTGGCCAAGGGCAGTTGCAACGGCGAATCCAACGTTACTCATCAATGTGTGCCAACGAGTAAACCTCTACGTTCGAAGTGGTTAAGTGCCGTATACCTCTGCCACAGCGCGTTGGCAAAGAGCCGAAAAATCGCATAGTGTGCTCACTGCACTTTCTTCCAGAGGATTACGAGTTCAACGCCCGACTTACTGAAGTGGTGTGGAGTGCCTTTCAAAGCAATGCTTTCCCGTAGCGCTCTTCTGCCGGCCTTGCCTGCATTCTCCGAAGTGCAAGAACAACTGAAGGTCGAAGAAGGGGCGGTGAGTGCGGCATTCGGTTTTCACGAAGGAAAAGCTACAAATGTGCGAATATGTAAAGACATGACATACAGTTGCCGTCGTAACAGTACGCAACGACGCCGGCAGCGCGAGCCCTTCGCAGCAGGTTACGTTCATCAGTGCTTGAATCGCTGAAGTCGAGCCCAGCATCGCGAGCCAATGCGTCGTTGTCAGGGTCGTCCATTGCAACGAGCGTCAAAGTTGGCGTCATAAAATGAAGAACCAGCTTATCGTCGAGCGCTTTCCCTTCCGCTAGCCACCATAGTTCCGCTTTCGCGCTGCTGTCGGCTCTGTCTTGGCTCTGTTTCTAGCCGCGCGTATGGGTTTTGCGCAGAAAAGCCATAGCGCCGTCTGCGGGCGCCGTTTTACTCACCGATGGTGCACCGTCACTATGACACCATGACGTCACCACTCCTCGATCGGAGGACGGGCGACTTGAACTTCGCTAGAAGTACGCGGACGCTTCAGAACGCATTTTATCTTAAAATAAGTCTCTTCTTCGCATGAAACAAGCGTTTTGAGGTTTCTGGGATGGTATTTGAAGAGTCCACGTTTACTTAATATTAATCTTTAGTGTCCCTTTAACCAATGGCTCATACGCCCGTAAACGCGGCCTTCAGATTACGACAAAAGAAGTGAAATTCTACGCTGTAGTGATGAGCGGGAAGGAAGCCAGGTAAGGGGGGGTGGGGGGGGGTGTCTGTGGAAGACGACGACGCTCGAACCATTGCTTATAGTGATAGTTTTTTGCGCAATGGAGCCAGTCGTGGAAGAAGACGATAATGACGGACGTGCGAGTAATGGCACTCGTGCGTTTGAGCGGTTGGCGCCCAGAATTTTTAAGACTCATTTTTGAAAGAAGCTGTACAAAAGATTTTTTCAAGAACATCCGTGCTTATACTCTTGTGCCTAGGAGCTCTCTGGGTCCCACGTGTGACAAGGGTAGTTCAAGTGCCCGTTACAGGACCCCAAGTCGACAGGGGTATGTGCCATTGAGCTTGGACCTTTTCTGCACTGTCACGAGGATCGGCTTAAATGAAGATCTGTTTTGTAGCGTAAAGCTCCACTTCGCGGGTTCGAGCCGAGCTTCGCGTGCTTATGTGCCTGCCATACTGCGCATGCGCGAGAGCCGCGTCACATCACGATAGGCGCAGCTGCGTCGCCCTCGCCGCCGCCGACTGCGGCGCATTCCAGAGGTGTGACGTCGCAGTCTCCGCAGACGCGCCGGCGCTGTGTGCGCGCGCTACTGCATTTAAGATTGCGGCGCTGCGCGGCACTGCGCATGCGCGAGGAGGGCGCACCGTGCGTATAAATGCGCGGGAGAGATGGTTGATGCAGCGTGCTCGACATGGAGGTTAAGGAGAGTCGAGCCGCTGCCAGTCGGCGCGAAAGACTGGAAAACCTAAATTCTTCCGACCCCGCCGTTTGTCGCTTGGCAGTTGGCCGTCGAGCGTCGAAAGAACGAGCGTGCCAAGGCAAAACATGCGGTCGAGACACCGGAGCAACGCGAAGAACACCTAGCAAAAAGACGTCGCCAAGAAGCTCAACGCCGTGCTATGGCCTCCCAACAATAGCGGCAGGATCAAGAGAGTGTCACAGTATCTTTACGCTACGTATATCCTGGCATAGCTGAGCTAAGCTACTGCCAATTTTTTACAGCGAAGCTGTCTATGGTTAGCATCTGGCGGATCGCGTCCGCGCGTACACCAACAATTTTTCATACATGAGCCGTCCCCGAAGACAGTGCAATACCAGGCCGACTCGCAGCGTAGGTGAAGCAGGCGTTAAGCACTCCCCATATGTGGGCCGATCCCGAAGATAACGCAATACCAGGCCGACCCGCGGCGGAGGCGCAGTTCACCATTAATGGGCCCACATACACAGCTTCGCTGGTCATGCGTCTTCACAGAATAGAAGGGTACTGAGTTTTTGTCAACATCTCAGAAACATATATTTCCAGAGCCTAGCCATAGACAGCTTTGCTGCAAAAACGAAGTTATCAGTTCAAACTGTTCCTAGCTCCCAAATTACTCCACGATTACGAGTCAGTTTCGAGACACGTTTGATAAAATGAAATGCGTAAAAATTCTCACGCTCTTCGATGATTCTCGTTTCCAGTGCTAAATAATCAAAATTTGGCAAAAAATGTTCATTCAGCACCTATACTCCATGGTTTATCGCAAACTTCTGAGGAACGTCTTCAGCGTTTACTGACAAGGGGGCTGCGAGCGTGTCATCGGGTTCCGCGGGCTACCTCGAGGTCTGAAGTTCGTCACCCTCCATTTTCAGTCATACGAACGGTTGAGACATGCCGACATATTTATCGCATCTTAACTCAACACGAGAAGCATCCATCAGAACTCGCGATTAGCCAAAGAAACAAAAGCAAAAATTACAATGTTGTTCAATAACATAAACCACTGTTACTAAGATTTGAATTATACGAAGTGGAAGTTAGTTGCCCTCCTCGGATATCCAGAAGCCCTAAAATAGAATTATCGATCGTGGGAGTCATATCTAAATTAGACGTGTTCATGATAGTGCCACAGCAACTGGAACTATTCCAAATTTACTTCTTATATACACAGCACAGCCACGTGTATATAGACGGTTCATGTCATAAAAATTCCTCGGCTTCAGCATTCGTCCTTGAACATTTGGCGCTGTATGAAACATTTAAATTATCCCGAGCGACATTTTCCACCATGGAAGAACTGTTTGCGATCCTTTGTGTTTTGCGTTTCATACGAACAGTAAAAATTTGCAAAAATTTGTTATTTTTATCGATTCGCAAGCCGCTTTCGCAATACTGCAGAGCAGCAAGAAAAAATTTTTGAACACTGCTATTGTAAGGGATGCTCAAAGAACGAACTGACACAGGTGCACGAAATTGCGTAATTGCATTTGAGTGGACGCCCTAACACTACAATATTCCTTGCAACTCTGCAGCGGACGCAGCTGTGCATCGGGCGCACAATAACGCGGACACAATCAATCTTCCTCTCTTGCGTAAATGAGACCGTCAGCTTCCGAGACAGATATCCTGTAGTGTCAGCAAAACTACCTAATTTATTTATTTATTTATTTATTTATTTATTTATTTATTTATTTATTTATTTATTTATTTATTTATTTATTTATTTATTTATTCCATACTGCTAGCCTGGGCGCCAGGCATTAAGCAGGAGTGAGCGTACATCATTTTTTGGGGCAATGTAGTTGTGACGTATAACATCACAACGACATGGTGAAAAAATAGAAAAATAACTGAACACAGAAAAAAAACAACACAAAAAAGAACAAATGAGGAAAAGAGCAATCTAAGAACTCGGAGTTATACTGTAGAGATGCATTAGCGCAAGCTCTTGGACCACCTGTCCGTGTCTAGTGTCCATCTGCGTCTAACGCCTTTTCCTTGTGTGCGCGTCCTTTGGGAATCGCTGGAACCCCGTTGTTCATGTTCATACTGTATAACCCATGTATCAACCAATCGATTCCGTCAAGTCTGAGAGGAAACAGAAAATTCAGACCACTAGCACACCACCTGCGACTTGGTATTACATTTATGGGACACTTCTTATGCAAGATAAAACGTGCTCCTAGTTCGCAGTCCATCCAGACGAAGATATGAATCATCTTCGTCTGTAAGGGTGTTGGGACAAGCAAATTTGTTACTTTTCAAAAGAAGATATGAATCATCTTCGTCTGTAAGGGTGTTGGGATAACCAAATTTGTTACTTTTCAAAAGAAGATATGAATCATCTTCGTCTGTAAGGGTGTTGGGACAAGCAAATTTGTTACTTTTCAAAAGAAGATATGAATCATCTGCGTCTGTAAGGGTGTTGGGACAAGCAGATTTGTTAGTTTTCAAAAGAAGATATGAATCATCTTCCTCTGTAAGGGTGTTGGGACAAGCAAATTTGTTACTTTTCAAAAGAAGATATGAATCACCTTCGTCTGCAAGGGTGTTGGGACAAGCAAATTTGTTACTTTTCAAAAGAAGATATGAATCATCTTCGTCTACAAGGGTGTTGGGACAAGCAAATTTGCTACTTTTCAAAAGAAGATATGAATCATCTTCGTCTGCAAGGGTGTTGGGACAAGCAAATTTGTTACTTTTCAAAAGAATATCATTCTGTCCAAAAAAGATACTTGGTTCATGGCCAACAGTGGGCCCTGAGAAAGGAGCGAACGTCTTTCTTTGAAGAAGTTTTTCGAGGACACAAACATTCCGGCGAAATACTGAACTTCAGTTTATCCTAATAAGGTAAATGAGTGATATAAATGTTGTTCTGTTTGGTCATTTCGAATATTTGATTTTGTATATGGGTATGGGTACTGAATTATGGTACGTGCTGCTGGACTGTATTGCTTTCATATATCTGAGGCGGAATTCACTTAACGAACTTACGAACAAATTTTGGCGTAAGAAATATTTTACAGCAAAAAAAAAAAGACGTGTTCACAAAGCTGAAACTGTTCGTACTGTCAGCAAGCTTGCGACGTCCACGCCTGCTAAGACGAACGCTTTAGTCGAAAAAAAAAAAGGCACGCATGTAATGGTAACGCAGGCGCGAACTGCAGTACTTGCGCCAACACTAAGCGTAAGTCATTAAAAAAACATAAAAAGCCATCGCAGCTGGCGACTGAACAAATTTCTACGACAGGTGAATAGCAGTATTACGAACCTAATTATGCCTATCTGCGTCGCTCGAGCTGACACGGGTAAGCGTTAGCACGCCGTAGCGGCCGATCGGCCAGAAGCCACAACTGATAGCCGGGGATGGCGCGTGCTTATAACGCATTGATCAGTTTTAGGGCATAATTTTATTGTGCGTGCGATGCTGTGGAAGGCAATAAAATTATTGCTGTGCTACGAGCTTCTGCTGATAGGCTGTGTTTCTTTATGCGTGCATAAACCGGATTTTTCATATCTTCATGACACTCTACTGGGTAGTATAGCAAATAGCGTAGTGTTCGCCCCTGGCAACAATAGAGTTTGAAAAAAAATTAATTATGGGGTTTTACGTGCCAACACCACGTTCTGATTATGAAGGATGCCGTAGTGGAGGACTCCGGAAATTTCGACCACCTGAGGTTCTTTAACGTGCACCTAAATCTAAGCACACGGGTGTTTTCGCATTTCGCCCCCATCGAAATGCGGCCGCCGTGGCCGGGATTCGATCCCGCGACCTCGTGCTCAGCAGCCCAACACCATAGCCGCTGAGCAACCACGGCGGGTATCAAGTTTGTCATTCACAACTTTTGAGCTCTTCTTTTTTTTATATAGTTTGAGCTTTCGCTCACTCACGGGGCTGCGGTTGATAATTTTTTCCGACGCTCATTGCCACGTAAGTGTAAAGGACGTGTAAATTCGTAACGCGACTGCGCATGTATCCGCAACTCCTCAAGATTCGAATCTGCCTCAGTGATAGCTCTGGCTTCACATGTTTTTAATTATCTGCAAGAAAAGTGGAAAAATACTTATCGATAAAGTGGTCAGGCAAGGAGCCACAATCTCTGCAATGATGTTCATTGCATGCTTAGAAGAAATAGTGAAGTTGTTAAACTGGGAAGGATTAGGAGCGACGATCAATGGCGAATGCCTCATCAACCTTCAGCTTGCCGACGGCAGTGTAGTGTTCAACAACGCTAGGCACACATTGCTATAATTTATTGTGGACCTTAACCGTGAAAGTGTAAGAGTAGGTTGAAGATTACTATGCAGAAGACTAAGCCAATGTTGAATAATCTGTCCAGGGAAAAAGAATTACTCATCGGCAGTCAACTTTTAGAGTGCAGGGGCAAGTTCATCTAGGTAAATTACTCGCAGGGAGCCCTGATTATGAGAACAAAATTTACAGAAGAATGAAAATGGGTCGGAGCGCATACGGCCCATTGCGCAAACATTACTGGGAGCTGACCACGGTCCCTGAAAAAGAGTTTACAATCATTCTATTTTTTCAGCGTTATCATATGAAGCAGGAACTTGAAGGTTAGCACTGAAGCATGAGAACAAGTACACGACCGCTCAAACCGCTCAAGCGATGAAAGCAAGAAGGTTAGGCCTAAAATTAAGGAACAGGAAGCGAGCGGTGTGAATCGGAGAGCAAACTGGGGTTGTGGTAGTTGAAATTAACAGGAAAACTTTGAGCTGGGCAGGCCAGGTAGTTCGTAGGGCAGATAATTGCTGGGCCATTATAAATACAGAGTGAGTGGTACGGGAAAAGAAGGGCTGTGGAGGACGGCGGAAAATTAGGTTGGGTAATGAAATAAGGAACTCGTCAGGCACAACTCAGAATCAGCTAGCGTAGGTCAGGGGTAATTAGAAATCGCTGGGAACGCCTCCGTCCTGTAGTGAACATATAAGTACGTTGACGACGTTCTACAACATCCAAAACTCGTCCGGAATTTTAACGGACTGTTTCTTTGGAGTCGCAGTTCACTTCGCAATGCGAGGCCGCATTCGCTTGTTTACAGAACGGCGTCGGGCGCCGCTTCACCTGGTCACCGTACTACATGTGCAGTGAGTGCTCTGAACAAAGTGCGTCAGTGTAGCCAGACCGACGACTGGAACCGACTTGATCTGAAACCAGCTTGAATGTTGAACTACTATTTGCCTCGTGTACTGTGCTGTGGAGTATTCTGACGAGCATTTTAGCATCGTGATGATGTTGGTAAATTAGCCTTGGCTTCTATGAGGTGCCAAAAAGAAGCGATGAATGCTGATACGATGATACGTTGCAGGTGCGGATATTGCTAGTGAAGTTTCCTGCCATAGTTTGGGGGTGTCGGTAGCCATTACTCCTTTCTGAATTTGTTTTTCAGGGCTGCTTTAATAGCTTTCCGTGCACTCTACAGTGATACTATGCGACGGGAGCGCGCGTTTCGTCGTCGGTTGGCGTTCGACGACATCGTCCACCAGCATCTTAGACGGTAGCGGCAGCCGAGGCAGCTGATATTGAGCCTATGCGCAGCATTAGAACCACACTTGCAACCGTGTGCAGCGTGATCACATGCATTACCGGTGAACGTACGTGTGCTGGGCCCCTTGCCTTGAGGCCATAGAACTACATATTATAGAGCTTTCTTTTTTTCATTTCCCTAATTAGCATCGGAATATAGAGCTTTAGTGGCTCTGCCATACGGTGGCAGTGGTGATTTATACATGCGGCGTTGGCCGGGCGTACCTGGCCGACTTTCTGCAACTGAGAGTATCATTCAATGCCAAATATGTCCCCGTGTGACCATCAGACCTCTCGCAGAAACGTGATAAGAATGCGCAACACGTCCAATGCAATTAATCTGACGACAGTGCGGTAAACCAGCGAGGGCAGTGGCGCTTGTCGGCGCTCTAGCAGGTGCCCGGAAAAGGAAGCTATCGAATAGGGGCTTGCAGATATTTACGCCAAGAATATAGCCTCAACTATCTAGGCATAATGTGCGCTCATGCATTCAGCTGACTACACTTTCATTTCTCGTGGTTAGATCCGAGACATGAATCCTCCTTGCTCTCATACGACGCCGTAAAAATGCGCTGCCACTTCGGCTGTACCCTTGTATCAGCTAGAACGTTTTGGCTAAGAAATTGCGTACGAACAACGCAGCTTGGTGAATTGCGTCCCTGGTGTTCTACTAGGTGCCGTATTTGGTGACATTATTTTCTCTCTTTGCTCATATTTGTTTCTTTGGCAGCAGCCGGTGCCGCCATGAAGGCGCCAACTTCTATTATTCCAATAAAAAAATTCATATATATATTCAAAATATATTTACAAGCTCCTCTTATTGTTCTAAATTTCTTATATTTGGGCTAAACTTTTCTTGGGCCTTTGAGAACGGGCTACTTTGTATGTGCCCTTGGCCAGTCGTCCAGAATACGCATGTGCCCCTATGACAGAAGTCGTATGAAAAAAAAGAGACACGAAAGAATAAAGATTATGGTCTAAGCGCGATGACACCAAGCAACACTGAATCTAGTGAAACCAGTGAAACTTGATCGGTCGCCTGCTTTCGTCCACAATTTAAGCGCTGCTTGTGTTTATACATTTCAGCAACGTTATGCCGTTTTTGATCATCGAATACTCTGACGCATACGCTTTTATTCCTGTGTAAGTTCTGCATCCTTGGGGTCCTATTGTCTCAATAGGAGTTGATAAGATTACTGCTCGTCTCGATGAAGTCAGTGTTTAAAATCTGCAGTGCGCTGTCAAAGAGAAAAAAAATAAAGAAATAAGCAACGAAAGAAAGACGTAGCCTATGTGGCAAGCGCTCGAAATCTTTTTAGGAGCTGCCAGGCAACAACAGAGAAGCCTGCGCTAGGCACGATCTTTGCCAGCTCCCTGAAATGGGGGAGAAGTTCGTTTTAGGCCTCCTATGTGATGGATGCCTCCTATGTCCTCCTAGCCGATATTCCAGGATAGGCCACTTCACGTTTCCAAACGAAGGGTACTTTTTGCCGCTTTTGTAGTTACGAACTATTGCTGTCGCGCATCACAGCAAGGCGACAGTATATGAACTGTTATTTCGATAAATCTAAAGAAAAATTCTTCACGCTTAGATTTCGCGAATTGCTTCTAGCGTATAAGGGAGGGAGTGCGCGTAACGTATTTTTCTTCGAAAAAGAAAAGAAATACGGGTCGAATTTTGCGAAAGTGACGAAATTCGAGCGGCCGCTAAGTGCGCCAACTTGTGCAAAGCTGCCCAGATAGAACGGCTCTGAGCACTGGAAAGTTGCATGAGAACTACGCTTTGGCATGGTATTTCATTTTAATGAGATTCGCTTTACATATTCCCAGTATTCCTTTTTTTTGTGCAAAGGATTTTTTTTCTTTTTTCCTCTTCCCTTTTTAGCAAAAACAAAAATAATGCGGGAATGGTAAAAAAAGGGGGGTTAAAGGACGGGGCAGAGTGGCATGACGCACTGCGGTGGTTCCTTCTTCGGAATTCTTGCGTTTAATTACGTGGCTATTAGATCGGCAAATATGCACCACAGTAGGCGAATTAGGTCACTAGACATATTACACATTTCTCTTAATCGCAGGTTCAATTTATTACTCTGCCTGGCTGTAGTATCGAGAAATTCGTTGATGAAATGTGTGAGAAAATGCAGTAATTTTTTAGTCAACATTCTTCGAATCGCTAGAAAGTAATTTCGATTACTTCAAATTCTTCCCTCAAAGTACCGTTACATCAAACTTGGGCAAAGCTGTGCTCAATAAAGAAACACTGCCCATGGCAACTCAGCCTCGTCTCTCCAAATTATGGTGATTCGAAACGCTTTCGCCTTATTAGGCATGAAATTCTTTTAGCTCCCGTTGTCGGCGACCTTCAATCCGAGCAAATTGACATGAAAATTTATTCACCCGTAGGCACGCCTAAAACTGTGGTATGAACGTATAGTACAATATAAGGTATACCACATGTAATACATCATAGTTGATCTAACCAAAACGGATTAGCAAATGAAATAATAAATGACGTCTGCTTGACACTGGCTTTGCCACACAACAACGACGAAACATTATTACAGCGTCCACGCAAAAGCATTATTGTCAGCGTTGAATTTATGAAAGACACCCGGGGCACATGCAAATACAAAGTCTCAACTCAGGCAAACAGAATTGAGCATTATTCTGACTGCAGAAAGACTTTGCCTCGAGAGTCGGTTACGTACTCTGTAGACCAGCGGTGAAGAAACTCGGCTTCACCGAGTTCGAACAACTGTTCTTCAAGATGACCCCATACTATATACCATAGTTTTCTCATTCTGGGATACATTGCTCTATTTGACTACCGCGATCGTTCTGCAATGTTGAGGAAGCACCACAAAACGTAGCTAACGCTGTAATAAACGAGACTCGAAAGATGATCTCGGCGCTGTGGTGGCCGCACTATGGATATTGCAAACATTCTTGCAACTAGCTTCCGGAATGTGCGTGCTACAGCGCACTCCTTTACTACATGCGATTTGGCATCTGTTTGTGCGCAATGCATGCATTTACAATTCGCTACCATATGCCAGCGTTCGAGCCTGTCTCTTGTAGGTAGAATGCCCCACTGGTATTGCCAATGAAAATTCTTCATTTGACAGGGCAAATCAGGTGAAAGCACGGCTGTCCATGTTTGTGTAGTAGCTGTCCGTGGAGGTACAGCTGTCTCACACAACATTTCACAAAGCCTGGAAACCGGTGTCGCACGCCACTTTGTAATTCTTAGTTGTACAAGCTGGCTTTGCAAGCGCACAGCCGCCGCATACTGCGGTGCTGGCGTTACAGCTTTCGGAAGCAAGTTGCCTGTACTCTGCGGCATAAGCGTTCGACGGTAATGGCCCAGCCAATAAAGAAGCAGTGGTCTACCTGGGTACTCATAATCATCAAGTAGACCACATGTACTCTTAGTGCACAACAGCCTACCAAATGTAATTATGCATGGCAAGCTCCATTCTCCGCTAGATTTCGGCAGACGCGAAAAGTGCTGCGCTACGTATTGCTATATGTGGCACAGTAACTGCTCAATAGAATAGTTAGGTAATACATGGCAAACGTTATGAGACTGCCGTGCACCTTCTCAAAAATCCATTTATGAAAGCTCAGTGCGATGAATGGAAGCTAGCTTTCACGGGCTTGAGCTTCACACTCACAGACACCATTCACCTACGAGCGATATGTAGTGCGTTAAAAAAGAATTGATATTTGCGGTAATATTTTTTTTTTAGTTTCTTGCTTTAAAAGAAGGTTCTTAACCTTAAAATCTTAAGAAAGATGCTTGCAAGGCGCGCAGAGCTCTAAACAATTTAGTATATGCCTTTTTTACGAGCCTGCATCTTTTTTTTCAGAAACGCATGTGTCGTGACGTCATGACGCAGAGGATGGTCACGTGGCAGCAGAACATCCTGGCGTTGTGGCATTCGTGCCGACTCGCTCGGTCTTCGGCTGTGCTGCTACATCAGGCCGCGCAAGACGTCCAAATAGCCACATTGGAATGTATGACCTATCACCACTGCCATTTCGATTACCTCGCCACCTCGAACCAGCGCTCTCGCACGCAGATCCGCTGGAAGCCGCAGCCACCACTGCGGCAATGCTAGGCCTAACCACTTAGACGTTCGCTATTAGGCTCCTTGCCGTTGGGCGCCGCCTTTTCATTGAAATAATTCTCTGCTGTTAGCAATGGCATTGACTCCGCCTTTGTGGTCCTCGCAATTCGCTTCGAACCTCGGAAAGCACTGCGTTTTGCATAACGCCGGTTCCCGAAAGTCATCTTCGCCTCTGTAGAGAATTGTAACTCTGTGAAGCATAACAAGCGTGTGAAGGGGCAATTGCCACGGGACACAGTATGTATTCATTGGGCGCTATAGCGTAAAACTATTCCAAACTTTTCTATCGCAATTCTGCTATCAGCCCTCCGCAATTGTTCAAAAACTTTTTAGAACAACCCTCACTACCCCTGCCTGTCACGCGACGTCTCGAAAACCGTGATAGCTCCCCATCTGATATGACGTGTACACAATGATTATGCATGATTTGACCGAACAAAAGAAAAATAGTTATTTCTGATTCTACGCGTTTTTGCCATTAGCCCTTGGCTATTGCCCAAAAGTTTTCGGGCTGCACCCACTTCACCTGCCTGTCACGTGACGTCACAAAACGGCGAAAACTCACCTTTTATTCGTTTCACCCCTTTCCCCAGCGCAGGGTAGCCAGCCGGTATTTACACTGGCTAACCTCCCTGTCTTTCCATCCCTTTTGTCTCTCTCTCTCTCGTGAGCTATGACAACCTATTGCCCATACTTAAATGAAACAATATTCTATATCAGTATTAATGTATGTAAGTTCAAACAACAATCTGTATCCTAAATTGCGCATTTAGTTGTTTTGAACATGAGCGAAGAAATATATACCAGTCGAACTGCGCTCGCCATACACCCCTTTTTTGTCACCGTAATATTAGTAAAAGAAATTGCGTCATAACCTATCTCCCGGTTGACATTAGACGGTAATGCGTTGAGGATTGAATCAATACAGCAGCACATATACATATTATATACATATACGTAAACATACATACACATACGTATTGCCACCGTGGAAACGAGTTACGTATGAGGCGTGTATTGCAGCAGGATTCCTTTTTCGCGCTTGCTAAGAAAACTTGGAGAAGACATCAAGTGCCCGCCGCAGCGAGGCCTGCGTGGTGTCTCCCGAATTCATGGCGCGCCGGTGCATGCGATGGGTGAGAAATGCTTCACGCGGCCACCGGGCTCTTCTCTCGCGCTTAATCCTGGACACGCTGCGTCATGCAATGGCACTGCTGAGAAAGACAGCAAAGGCAGGAGAGGCGGGGAGGTCAACCAGACGAGCACCTAGTTTGCTACCCTACACTGGGGATGAGGGAAAGGGGAATAGAAAGAGAAAAAAGGGGAGAGAGTGAGCACTGAGTGCGTGTGGGAGGATGCACAGGGACGCTATAAACGGTCTCTTAGGCCGGTGGACTTCAAGTTGTGTATACTAATGCACGAATCGCTGTTCGTGCCAGTGACGGGCGTGGCCACCGTTCGAGTATCTTTGACTCGGAGAACGGTCTTGAGTCCGATCTGCTTAATGTTGTCCTCAGAGAGAGGCATTGTACGTCGTAGCGAGGGCAAATGCGCAATAGGTGGTCGATGGTTTCCTCGCACGTACAGGAGTCGCACATCGGTCTCTCGGCCATTGCGATACGATAGGAGTAGCCGTTCGTGAACGCCACTCCCAGCCACAAGCGGCACAGCAAGATTGTTTCGCCGTTTTCGCGTGGCCTGCGATACGAGAAGCGTGGCTCACACAGATGCCTGCGAACGCTAAGAATTGTTCCCTCGCTTGCCACACATTCAGTGGCGCATGCTCAATGTTCGAAGTTGGCGAGAGGTTCATGAAAGAGCGGCACGTGCCCAGTGCAATAATGGCGCAGTTTACTAAAGCATTGGCCCGAGAAGGGTTCACTGAGCAGTGGCACATAGCCAGTACATTTGTGCCGCAGCCTGCTAAAGGGATGGGTTGCTGTTGTTGCGGTATCCTTGTGACGTGGGTCTGATTCCGCTGAGCGCCGGAGAAACTTAATGGACATTCCCAGCAGTACCTACTCAGTAACCCAAATTGGCATGAAAAGCGTTAATTTAAGAGCGGCATGCACCTACTCGCACATGCCCAGTAACTCAAGTTGGCATTAAAGAGGTGCATTGGAGACCAGCACACTACGAGTGGCATTGTTAGCGCACCGCAGAGAGCGACAGTAAATGAAATGTAAAAGCGCGGCGCGGGGCATCTGGGCATGGGCTTTTCTTTCGGCAAGCGCGTTGTGCACCTACGCCACACTCCAAAAAATTTCACACCCTTATGGGTGTAATGCGGGTGTATTCATCTGTTCACCCTTGTAAACACCTTTGAAACACCCTTTTTTAACGAAAAAGGGTGTTCAACAAGAAAACACCCTTTGAACACCCCAGTCTTTCTAATTTACACCCTAATTATAAGGGAGTAAGTGAACAAGCTTACAGTATATGATGGATGAACATTGCCAGTTAAGGCGTTGATATTGGCTGTACATGAAACGCGCGCTACCTGCGCTTGAATCAGGTAGCTGGAATGATTAGATCGGGGCACCTAGGCAGCAGCGCACTGGCTCCGAACAGTGGTCAAAAATGAAGTTTCCCACGAATGTTGATATTGAACGGAGGACACTAACGCGCAGACTTTGCATAGCCAGATATCTGCGAAAGGCTTCATATGATCAATAGCAAAATATTTACAATGCTATCACTGAATACTTAAAGGTGTGGAACCAGTTAGACTGGGAATGGTTAGGAGTGAGGGCTAACGGTAAATAGCTCACCAACTTACGGTTCGTAGATGACATTGGCATACTCAGCAACACTGCAGACTATTTGCAACAAACGTTTGAGGAACATGTCGAAGAAAGTGTAAGTCTGACTGAGAGTTAGTATGCAGAAGAGAAAAGTAATGTTCCGCAGCGTGGCGAGAGAACGAATGTCATGGTCGGCAGTCAGCCTCTAGAACCTGCGCAGAAATACGTTTATTGAGCTTAATTACTCGCAGGGGCCTCTGATCAAGGAAATTAACAAAAATAAAACATTAGCTGGAGAGCTTACGGCAGGAATTACTAAATCATGACCAGGGAGCTTACTGCTAACCATTGCTTTCTACCGTTACTAACGTATGGGGCCGAAACTTGGAAGTTACCAAAGAAGCTTGGGAAGACGTTGAGGACCGCGCAACGAACGATGGAATGAAAATTATTAGGCATGATGATAATAGACTGGAAGACAGCGATGTGGATTAGAGAGCGAACGGGAATAGCTGATATACTGGTTGACATTATGAGGAAGAAGTCGTGCTGGGCAGACATTGCAATGCGTAAGGGAGAGAACTGCTGGTCTATTGGAGTTGCAAAATGGGTGCTAAGGGAAGGAAAGCACAGTCGAGGACGACAGAGAATAATGTGGACGTGATGGATTCGGGAAACTTGAAAACACGTGGAACCAGTTAGCACAAGACAGGGGTATTAGAGATCGCTGGAGAAGCTTTCGTCCTGCGATAGACGTCAAAATAAGCTGATGATGATGAAGATGTAACGACATCCATGCTAGCTTCGCGGCATGTCTTTCATGTTATGTCATGCATGCGTGTCATGCACGTTCTGATAGCTCGATTTCCGCCGATAGCGGGGGGGGGGGGGGGGGGGCGCTAGTAGCGGCGTAGCCAAGTGGGGCACACCGGGCACTTGTAACGCTCACTAAAAGTAAAATTTTTGCTGCTATGGCAATGGCCCCGCTCCTTCCCCCTCCACGGTCAATTGGGACCCCCCCCCCCCCTCACACGAAAAAATTTTCTGGTTACGCCACTGTGGGGAGGGGGGTGTAAGATTGCTCTAAACCCCTCCCCCTAACTTGTCAACGGAAACGGGGGACGGGAGGGCAGCTGCCGGCGGGCCGCAAACCTTAGGCAGCCCAATTAACGGCTGCATTTCCCTTTGGACGTGAATACTGCATTAATGCCATTACACTGTAGGATTCGTGGCGGTTCGAGGGCATGCGACAATAAAAAAAAACACATACATCCATCAGAAAGTCTTAGCTTGAGCAGATCTTTGGGAGCTGGGCAAAACTCTCACAAAAGAAAAAAAGCTTGGCACCCCTCTTACAGGCATTGTCAACTCTGGGTCCCACCGCTGACTCTACATTTCCGGTAAAAAAAATCACACAGGAACTCCTCTCGGATTTGTCTAAGTGTGCATAAGCATTGTGACTCTTCCTCATCGACACGCAGTCCATGTCGTCATCAATGTTATGAGACTTGATCCAACAAGTATAAGCGCCAGCGCTGCGGCGACACGGGCTGCTCTGGTCGGCAGCGCAAGCAAAGTACTGCAGGTGGCGGGGCCAGGCGCGCTGGTGACGTTCCGTTCGTTTTGAGCCGTTATCGCTCTTTAGCCCTCCTCATCCGCGACGAACCATTATCAACCGTTCTCCGGCGGCGGCTGCTTGTGGCACGGCCGCGCGAACCGTATCTTGAAAGCGAACTGCATTGTGGACAGAGTGTGCCCACTGCTGAAAACTTCACGCGCTGTGTTCTCACCGTTTACTTCGCTTTGAAAACAGACGCGCGCACACCTATCTTGAAAGTGATCTGCGAAAAGCGCATAGTGCGGCATAAGCTGAAAGCTTCGTGAGCGCAGTGTTCTCGCCGCTTCGGTAGCGTTGAAGCCTTGAAGCGAGAGCTAGCACGAAGGTGAATTCACTCGCTGCTGCGGGTTCTATATTGAAAGATATCGTGCGGTACGGACTGACGGACGGATGGTTTTTCTTGTTGGGGAAGTATAGAAATGCTTACGTTATAAAAAAAAATCGCAGGGTTCGCGAATTTCGCGATAAGAACCAACACCAACCTACTCCCCCACCCCCCGCTGAGCGATGCCGTCTTGATCGCCCCCTCCCAACCCCGGGAAAAGGGACACTACCTATCTCAGTTGAAGAAACGATGATGAAACGTTAACGACAAGAACGGCATCTCCTAACGAGTTGTCTTATGGCCTCTGAGATTTGCGCGCGAACCTGGGAGGCCATAATTGGCCGCTTAATAGCATAAAAAGACAAAGATAATGCCAAATGACACAGTTAAAAATTCAAACAAATAACTGATCTTAATTATACTGTTTGGTAAAAAGAAATAAAAAATTAGACAGCCGCAACACACGCCACTAAAGCCACCACCGCCGGCATAACGCGGAACCAACAGTTGGCAACATTCATTCGCGCGTCATTGCTTCGTTCGCTTCGTCTCCGCAACGAGAGCCGCCATCTTCTCGCGCCTAACGTTTTGTATGGCTTTGTTCTCTGCAATCCGCGCACGCAGCTCATCGGTGGATGCACGTCTGCTCGGCGTCGCAATGCGGCCTGCGTCATTTTTTGGTGTTCGCGCAATCGGTGTGAAGCATGTCGCATGTTAAATGTTTGATAGAAGTGCCTCACGTCCAAGTCAAGCCGCCGTACGGGTGTATGGCTGTGCGCCCCGTTCTCGGAAGCGTCGACGGGTTTCCGGCATGCGGATTTCAGGTACGTGCAAATGCGTTTCGCCCGCCTATTGAGCTCCGGAGCAAAGCGTGCAATATTTCATGTGAAAGATGCAGTGCCCGTGATCATGGTGTGAATTTCGAGCGGCAAACGAGAACTTTGGCACTTAGAGCACACCGCGGCTGCTAAGTCAGCGTGGAAATTGTTTTACGTTACCGTAATATGTTGCTGTCAGTCTAATCTGCGGCTTGTGGATAGCTAGCCCATTGGCGTTTGCTTGTGGCAGCGATAGGTGTATAAATGGAAGCGGTAATAATTTTCGAGAGCAGAGTTTTTTCGCTCGATGTTTGGTCGTGTTTATGGCGTTATGAAGGCTAGAAAACTAAATGGCTTGATCGTGCTTAGTTCCAACTCTAAGGGGCGTAACGTTGGCGCTGTATATGTTTGTTTTCGGTGTCACGAGTACCACTTTCATGCTTTTGTTGCATGAGAGTGGTAGCTGCTGCGTGCCGTCTGGGTAGAACACAATAAAAGCAATTTCCTCACTCATACGTATGCAATGTGAGGTAACAAAATTTCCAGCGTTTTATTCGGAGCGTAAATATCCAGTATAGTTTAGTAAGAAACTCAAATTCTGTGTTAGCTTAGTAGGCGTGAAACAAGTGAAACTCGCATTCCTTTTTGAATTGTTCGCCCAAACTGCACCGCCCCCAGATGCGTCATCGGGTAATTGACAGTAGCTTCGCTACGTGAGTTGTTTTATGCGCCTATATTGCCCGGTTAAGTATCCTGTTCACTTATGCTGACGCTCGCTCATCTTGATTTTAAGCGGTTACTATCCCCGAGTACCGGACGATGCCAAACTTGTGAGGTGTAGCAAACGCGGGAAATTCAAAGTGGCGTGGCTGCAAGGCCCTGTTTTTACGTTTCTTGCATTCAAAGCCAACAGACACAGTATCACTGATTTATTTTCCATTTCTGCTGTACTTGATCAATCTAATGTGACAACTGCATCTGCTCTTTAATGTTCTCCATTTACTGTGTATTCAGCCTGGCTGCCACCTTCTCTTCAGAGGATGCCGCTGTGATAGCTCTTTCGTATAGCACATGCCTCTAGGCCCTTGTGTTTCAAGGGCCCCGCGAGGCAGCAGTGCTCCAAGTAATTTTACCATTCTATATATTTTCTATTTTGCATCATTCTTCCACGATGGATTTTAATGTTAATAGTATTTGTCATTAGTCATCGCCATAATGTTATAGCACGTAGATTTTACGCACTTCAAATCGACAATTTTTAGGCCAGTTTACAGCCAAGTCACATCTTCCATAATACATCGTCAACATTACCACTTGTCATGGCGCTCTTTGGCCAAACCTGGCCCTTGCGCCATAAAACACCACACATCATCATCATCAGCTTGGCTGCCAGAAAATGCTTGAATTTCTTTCAGTATCCAAGTTACGAAATATTTCACTGACGGCCGTGTGTGAAACACGCAAGATGACAAAACTGATAGCAAAATGATGAGATATTTCTTTTATAGCGTTTGGACTCTACTTTTGGTGAGGATGTCGATCGACCTTGGGCCTGGCGACAGCACACCCGACATCGCCAAAGTGCAGCCTATCAGTTGAGTGCCCCCGAATGGACCATCAACATTGGAAAATGAAGCAGAGCCAGGTAGGGGCAATTTTTACTTTGGAACAGAATACTGACAGCTGCCTCTTTTTTTAAGAACTAAATAACATATTTACAAACCAATCCTTTCTCTTTGTGCAGCCTACATAGAATTGTTTTTTGCTTGTTATACAGACCTTCAGAAAGCAGTTCTGAACCCTTTTTGCATGCACAAATAAATAAAGAGGAGTGCACTCTGAAGAAATTGATGCACTGAAATGTGCGTTCGACACACAGTGAGATGCAAAATAACAAACAACTTTAAAGCGGTAAAAAAAATTTGAAACATGTTCTAACATCATAGCCCGCCTTGGCATACGGATCTAAATATAACAGCAACGGAGGTGCATGCAGAGAAGTGTTTGTAAATGTTTGCAAGATATGTACATTGTCTAAGAAATTGTTTTTATTTACTTGGAGCTTCTTGGTGCCATGGCAGTGCAGTAAAAGCTCAAAATGATGCCCCTGCTCCTAATAAAGCATTTTTCGATTTTAAAATTAAATTATGGGCTTTTACATCCCAAAACCTAAAGTTTTGGTAACCTGGCTTCTTTAATGTACACCTGAATCTAAGTGCATAGGCGGTATTGCATTTTATCCTCATTGGAGGGCAGCTGCCATGGCCTAGATTGAAGCTGGGACCAGCATGACTGAGCAGCATGGCATCATAGTAAGTGGGCTATTACACCAGGTCAAAATGAGAAATACTGCTTAGAACTACCAACTTCTTGGCTCACAAGCACTTTGCACTAAGTTAAAGGAGTATGTAGTACTGTCAGTGGCCGTTTATGTACCAATTTCTTTTTAACCTGACTCCATTATTAAAGTGCGAAGCTTCAATTAGTCAAAACCAGCCTAAATTACAGAACCAGCTCAAAACACGCACCATGTATAGCTGGATTTGGACATGAAAATGGAGTCAATTCATGTCGCCGAAAATGGCGGTGGCAGTCACACTATTTCATGCATTTTGCCTAAAACATAGTCAATAATAATTAATCACTTTCTAAAATATTCTTTTCAAAGTTTTTTTCAAGCATGAAAGGAGGAGCCAAATGGTGTTCAGGTGCAGGAGCAGTTAGTTGCACGGCACTTCTTGCGTGTGTTCACTGGCTTCTTTCTAGCTTGAAAGAAAAATTTGTTGCACCTATTGAGCAGTAGAAAGCTGGATTGGGAATTTTTCACGATGCTCTACAATTTTCGCACTGACACTTTTGCGTTGAATATTATATTTGAGCAGTTAAGTAATCGTTACTAACTAATTAACTAATTAGAAGAAATGTAAGAATTGGTTTCACTTCCTCAAAACGATGGCAAACGACATTCCCTTGGTGCTGTCCAGCTACGTGGCACTTGTACATATTTAAAGCTTGCACATGTCATACAGACCACCTGGTAATTACAAGGCATATATAGAAGTGGCTAAGTTGTGTGAGCCAGCCATATGTAGCAAATCATGAGAAACAGCCATGTTTCTTTCACTTAAGGGCATGATAAGATTTACATGCTCGACACCTTGCATCAGTGTGTTCTAGGCCTGTTCGTAGTTTAGCTGCTACATAAACAATATTTCTCCACATGTAAGCTCATATGCGCATCTTTCAAGTATATTGCCCCGTGTGTCCAAAATAAACCATCCTCGCGCTTCCTTCATTATGTATACATCTGTTGCTGTGCTAAATTTTTAGCCTGCAACCGCACACATTTTCATCTAGTTTACATATTTCCTCGTTTGGTGGCTTTATTTCTGAACAAGTTGTTTTCGTTAAACCCTGTTGCACACAGCAGTACACAGCATTTCTGCCTAGAGTGGGAATTGTTTTTTTTTCAGATTGACATAAATACACCTTGCCTGGGCAATGTTAGGCATTCTACATAACACAGCCCTGCAATAATGTTTCATATTGCATTCCAGCATCATACAGAACTGTTTACTTACCAGATTAGAATATGTATAAGTGTTGGAAGTAACAGAACTGGAAGAAGCCAGCAGATAATGAGGCCAAGGAAAGCATAGAGGAACATGTTTTAAGTTTTTTATATGAAGTATAGAAATGATGAATTCTAGGTAAGTGAAAGTGGATTAAAAGATATCCACCTCTTGGTGGGGAACGGAACCATAACCTTCACATTACGCATGTGATATACTAACCACTGTGGTACTACGGCCGTGTTCGAGCGTCGACAATCTGAGGGGCCATTGTGGACGGTTGAATGCTGCCTCGGTGGCACAGTGGTTAGTGCATCGCATGCCTAATGCAAAGGCTGTAGGTTCGTTCTCCCCCCATGCCTGTTTTTTTTACCATTTTCATTTCCTTTTATCATTTCTACATTTAAATAGAAAATTACAAATAAGTTTCCACGTGCCTTCCCTGGCATCTTCCAGCTGTAATTCAGAAAAATTTTGACCCTCAGTATCCGTTCTTCTCGTTTGGAAGAACAGGAGCTTCATTTTAAAAATAATGAATTCACCTTGTTCAGCATCTCAATGTGGTCTCAAATCTTATCACAGCATGTGTATTACTAAGTGAAGTTTTTGTTAAGATGATATAGCATGGGACCTAATTAGTAGCCTTTGTGTACAGATATATGACTAGTCTAATAAATAGGAGGATTTTAAGAAGCACTTCTAACATGGTCTGAGCATGTGTTTAAAAAAAATAATCTAGCATGATTTCAGGCATAGCTGTTGCCCCTGAAAAATATTTGGATCATCTGCATTGGCATTGTTTCTAGAGAGCACCAATACTGCTTTGATAGAAGTAGCCTCGTGGAACATGAAGCATCGCTTCTTGCTTAGTCAAGGAAATATCTGCATATCTGATGTGCATGTGTCATATGCTCGAATGCTGTTTAAAGGCTGCTAATAAGAAAATTACTTCACTTGCCTTCCAGAGATTGCTTCAGTAGTCTATGCTACTCGATCATAAACAATTTACCAGAGTGAACTTTCATCACAGTTGGCTTTGCAATGTTTATGCAAAATACAATTGCCTACTAGACATGTGACTGCACTAAAACTTGGAATTAATGACCAGTAAGATTTATGGGACCAGCAAAACTTAGTTTATTACTCCAGAACAAAATGCGAGGCACTTCGGTTATTTCTGCCATAGAGTTTCTTACAGTAATTACTAGAGGGAACTCTGGCGCTGCAGTCGTACCACCATGGGAATGATGGGAAGCACATGGATTTGTCTGATATTCGTGCTTGTGAATTCAGACGTTCTTGTGGCTTCATATATTATACGCTATATAAATCTTATTGTCGTAAATTTCGGCGCAGTCTATACTCTTCGAAGTGCAGAAGACGGCGCCAACACGCACAATTGCTATTAATTGCAACGATTGAGCTTGTCCAGGTAGCCAAATCGAAGGGCACCAAGCGTCTCAAGGCACTAGTATGCCCGCGATAAATTCATCAGGGCGTTGCACTCGCTTGTCGTTATATGCCTCCGTTGCTTAATGGTTTCAATATCAGACTTCTGTTCTAGAGTTCCTGTGTTTGAATCCTGTTGTCGGACGATTTTAATGTTTATTTATTTATTACACAGTATATTGTTGAAAATGACTAGAATACAAAGTCACAAAGCCGTTTGAAGCCAAACAGACGAAGTTTAGGCAAATCCATGTACTTCCCATAATTTCCATGCTGGTACAGCCGTTCTTGTTTGATCTCCTGTGGACACTAACGTCAGAGTTCCCTCTAGTAATTATTGTATGAAACTGATTTCTGCGCATCGCTCGTGCAGAAGCGGCACCACACCTGCTGCGTAAACATGCACTGCCTTTCGGCCGAGTGCAGGGAATGCTGTGAACTCGCCATGTACATAGCCTGCACTAAGTAAAACAAATCATAACGTGCAGTTGCTACCACGTTGAACTGGTGGAATGAGTAGTGAAATGCAGTACCTCCTGAACTAGTTCAGAAAGTGCAGGTTAATCAAGTGGAGATTATATAGCAACAGAAGTTGAGTGATTCTGCATTACATTCACGAAATATACTTCATGATACTTTTCCATTTATTTCCTCAGTTATTAAGAATCCCTTTTGCATTGTTGGACAAAACTACAGAATGCCAACATATTTTCCAGCATTCACTGGTAGCAAACATGTCAAAACATGTTCTAGTGTCTGGATTGCCGCTTTAGCTGTTAACCCCTAAGTTAATTCCGGAAAATGTACCAAATGTTTTACGTACTCAATTTTCGGTGTCATTTTCTAAAAATATATTACTTCATTGGTCTCTGGTTAGAAATAACACAAAAATAAGAGCTGCTCTTGGGCAGCTTTCCCTCAATGCCGACTGTAACTCATCTTTGACAACAAGAGCAGCATAACGTCGGGCAGAAAGAGTGCAACTAGTCATTGGCGATATTGGTACTACCTCCAGTCACTAGTACAGCTTGTGATCAATGGTTAAAGGTTGCGACTTTGTTGCTGCCCAATTTTAATTCTGCAGCTGTTACACTTGGGAGTAGCATGTGTACGTACGTGTGCATGCATTAAAATGACTTCACGCTAGAGCAAAGCAACTAGTGCAGAGAGGCATTAGTCATATTTATATATTTGCTTTGTAAAGATGCAACTTTATCTTTTACAATATAGACTTGGCGCTCATTGGCCAAAGATGCCCTTGTGCTACTAAAACCTGCCAATTAATTCGCTTTTTGCAGTAGCAGGTGCTTATTCCTTTTTCAGGATCGGTCTGTGAGTTCTAATTTGTTTTTGTTGAACTGTGCAATTCCCACTCACAGGACTGCATGTCATCTAAGGTGTTCCTTTTTCAATCAAGAATGTTGAGGTTGTGTTTGTGAAACTCGATTTCTTGCCTCAAACGAGCTTGTACAAACTGACCAAGCTGATAATTCTACCTGCTTATATAATAAATGTGTTGCGGTTATGAACCCTCATAATGAATGACACACAGTATAAAAATTTTATCTAATAAAACAATTTAATGAAAATTTTCATGTTTTTCGCGTTTGTGTTCACTTCTCTACTCCTGTCCGTGTCCTGTCTGCATGCCTCACCTCTTTTTTTGCATATTAAATACCGTATAAACTTAAACCATGCTTTTTTACCACAATGCAGGGGGAAA
This sequence comes from Dermacentor albipictus, assembly GCF_038994185.2. NCBI lineage: Eukaryota > Metazoa > Arthropoda > Arachnida > Ixodida > Ixodidae > Dermacentor > Dermacentor albipictus. Next base: position 91,288,475 of record NC_091825.1, read on the forward strand.
AGGTTCCGGTAACACTGCATTCAGTATGGTGGCCCAGACGTGTATGCAAGCAACCTCCTTCATGTGGACCAAGAACTACTCTGCAGTGTCTCACAGACTTCCATGCGAAGCCCTCAACATTCTCGTCTCAGTGGAATGGCTGCTCATCTATCTGCGTGTCCATCACCAAGATGGCCAGTTGTAAAGCTCCTGTACCCGTTTAAGACAGCTTAATGATTTTTTTTATTTAGTTTTCATGGTTAGCCGTAGAATCTTAACATTTTTGATGTTTCTAATGTTTTTACCTGGCCCAAAGTGGTGCAATAAATTTAAACCAGTGTAATGTATTTAAGTGATGCTCACTCTAATGCCTATCTGGTTTTGTTTGTGTTTAAGAAATTTGAATGTCTGATGAGGTAACAGCATTTAAACTTGTCATCGTGGCTCTTTTCAGTGAGCTGCTAGGAAATAAGATGCAAAACTTATCACACGCCAGTTGTAGCATTTTTGTTTTCAAGACTAAAGTATACATGTTTCAAAAGATGGAAAGTGGGGAAAAAAGCCTCAAGAACATAATCATCGTAGGATTGTCATGTCCTTACAACTCTGCAATGACTAATGCCTCATATATCTTGGGAGCACATTGGTCGCAATGCCTACAGGTATACTTGATAAGAGAATAGCTTGCACTCAGATTTGCCACGCAGTTGATGGCTGATAGCTTTTGTTTGTCGTCTTCATGTTACTACTATGTATTCAATATTCATTTACATGTGCTGCGGTTTTTTGCAGTCACACACATATATATATATATATATATATATATATATATATATATATATATATATATATATATATATATATTCTTCTTTTCAATAAAAATTTAGTTGTGAGTTAGCGCTCATCCTGTCTGCTTCTAGTCTGTGTCCGTGTCACTTCGCGCTACAATCCAAGATCAGGTTACTGTACCAACTTGCCCAACTTTTTATCCTTGTGTTCAAGACACACTCAGACTTCTTCTTACTTATGTGACCGGTTATTTTTGTGCTTTATAATAAGATGCAGTGCTTTTCAAATGAAAACATGTGATAGTTCGTAGTGAGGTTATTTAAAAAAACTGTTCTGCTTAAAATTTAATTGAGTAAGCCTGTGCCATTATTCGGTGCTTATGTCTTTGTATTGGTATGGTTTTACTCATCTTCCTTTTTACTTTTAAAATGTGCAAACATTATTATGTAACCATTTTTCTTGAATGAAATAAATACTTCTGACATTTCGTCACAAATTTTACAATGATTTTGTTCAATTAGGTAACCTTAGACTAGCTGATTGTTATTCTGGTAGCTTACCTTACAATGCCTGTAGAATATTCAATGCAAGCACATGGTGAAAAATACACTAAGTTATTGGGTATAAGCAGGTCACTGTCAGTAAATGGAGCATACGTATATTTCAGAAAATAGTGCATGCTTACATATTGAACAGCATGCACAGCTACACATGCTGTTTTGTTCGTAAATGCTGAAAGATTATTCGACGTGGAAGCACTTTGTTCTTGGGCTTTCAGTGCTACCTTTAAGTCATATATGTGAAGGTACTAGTAGAAGCATCCGGTGGAGATAAATGACAACTTTGATGAATAGAGGTATAAAATATGTGCTTAAACGGCAAAAAACTGCTTGACAGGCAAACGTATGCTTCTGTAGTACTGCACTTGTTACCGTCGCCAATACATGCATTGCTTGCGCTCTATTGCATTCACTATGAGCTACAGCAGCGAGCTGTGGTGTCTTTCCCTCCTGGTCGAGCTCGTGTTGCGAAAATGTTTGACCAAGAAAAGTGGAGGTTTTTAATAATTTCTGAAATGCATGTAACTATGCTTTTGGCTGTGTGCTGTTTCCACGGAGTTATAAGTACTGGTACACCAAGGTGCGGGAGATCCTGTGTCCTTAGTGCAGCGCGCATTGTTATTGCGCTCTGCATCCTGCCGGCAGTGTACTATCACTGCAGAGGAAGATTACGAAAGCATGGCGTGTGTGCCTTGCTGCAATGGCGAACCCTTAAATTCTTTGCCTGAAAGGGCCGCACGTTATGCTACCACATGACGGACCAGAAGCGCAATATGACGACGCCTCACAGATTCTGGCTCATACTGAACAAGGTAGTACCATAGCTAAGGCTAGGCAGCATTCACAACAGCTAGTCTGCCCATTAACTACATGGCTGTAGTGAACGCTAAAATACTTGCAGGGATAACACCTTTTTGGAAGGGTGTTGTCACATGCTACACCCATATTGAAAGGGTGGTTGTCTGTGTTACACCCCATATAGAAAGGGTGTTGTTTGCTTTACACCCATAGGTGAGGTGACGTCATATTAACACCCCTTCTTTTGTGGGGTGTTAATGTGCACCCTTTGCTTGGGGTGTAGCAATACACCCAAAAAGGGCGTCACCCATGGGACAAGCGATTTACACCCTTAAGGGTGTTAAAAGTTTTAGAGTGCACTTGAGTAATGGTCGTAGACGGCTGACACAGAGCGTTGTCTTCCACGCCAGTGAAATAGACGTACAGCGGGCCCTTTTAACTACTGCAGAGCTCGGCTAGCGGAGAAAACGAGCGGCGCCATATTTAGCTATTGCGCTTGACAGTGACGAGGGGCCTCGAACCCCTTTCTGCGGTGCTAGAACTGGCACAGCGAAACATACAAAAGAAGAAACAAGCCGAACCGGCCAGATAAAGGACCAGCTCGGCTTGTTTCTTCCTTTGTATGCTGCGCTGTACCAGTTATAGAATGCAATACCAACTCGCCCAATCCTCAACCCTAGTGAATTTCTGCGGTGCACTTTCTTAGACTCGACGACAGATTCAGAACTTGGTTTTGGTTTGTTATTACGTTAGAGCACAACTTCCTCTTTATGTGCGGTTGACTGGCTTACGTTATTAGCACACATGTGTGTTAAAAATGACTCACACATTTTTCAGCATTGGGAGATTTCCAAAGACGTCTTCACCCAGGCTGCTCACATTGGACGAGGAGAGAACGCTGAAAAGTAGACACAAATATTTTGAGACGTGCGATGACGTTGAGTTTGCAGTTGACTGCGAGAGAATTGAATGCGCACTTGTAATCTGCAATCTCCGAAAACATCTTTCGCCTATCGTATTACGCATTAATATATGTACTAAGAACGCGCTAGGAAGCCCATGGAAATGAATTGTAATACACGCCATTTGGACTTTTAATTACCGGTCATATCTTGTAAGTCTAACTGTCTACATTATCTGTAAAAGCATGCGTTGGAGGCGACGATACCGGGCATAAAAGGGTTAATTTCCTTTCATTTATTGTTCCCATAAGGGGCCCCAAAGGCATTAGGTAGGGCCACAGGTGCAACACCATGTGGCAGTATTAACTGCAAAAATCATAGTAACGGCATGGTAAAATGAACGGAGAAAAGAAATAGAAGAAGCACTGTATGGCGCTTGAAATTGTAAATAACGAAGGCAGTGTTGTTGATAGATTCTGTGAAAAAAATTACACAGAAACTGTAAACGGGTAAGAGTTACAAAATAGCTGAAGTTAGATGTAAGCACCAAATACGTGGCAAAGAATGGCGTGCTTTGCTTCGTCTGTCTCGATTCAAAGCGTAAAATTCTCGCAGGTTCTTTGCTGCAAGTGCGCAAATAAAATGCGATAGCATTATCAGGATAGGCCCACTCCGTCATTTGGTAACATATACCCTAGGAATGGTGTGTTTTATTTTGCGCCAACGATAGCCAATTACTGGTGAGTGTTCTGTATAATCCTATCGGATTAGGAAGCAAGTGTCACATGACCGCAAGTCCAATGAAGTATCAATAATATATTTAGTAAGGATTAAAAAAAAAACATTTTCCCCTGGATAAGCGCAGGCTTGATGTCAGCACCTGCTCGGTCGTCTTCTCGTCTTCGCTTCTTGTCTTACTTATCGTTGGGGCAAAAGATATTATAATATTTCTTCTTAAAAACCTGCATGTGCAGCTTAGCGCTCACTAACGCTTGTGG